>NW_004949171.1:13723-14690 GCF_000317375.1 Microtus ochrogaster | reverse complement strand
CACTGCAGCTAGGCTCCACCTGGTGATTACTACCTCACTGTAGCTAAGCTCCACACTGGTGATTACTACCTCACTGCAGCTAGGCTCCACACTGGTGATTACTACCTCACTGCTGCTAAGCTCCACACTGGTGATTACTACCTCTGGCTCTTACAATCATCTCCCATGATGATCCATGAGTTCAAGTGGGGAGTTTGATACCAATGTTCCCTCTACAGTCTTTTCTCTCTGTTCATTGGTCAGTTGTAGGTCTCTATATAACTTCCATCTGTTTACTCTAAAAAGAAGCTTCTCTGATTAGAAGTGAGAGATGAACTAACCAATGATTAGAAAGATAAGAACTTTGAGATGGAATGCTCAATACTTTGTTTATTAAGCAGTAATACAGTATTAGGTTCTCCACTAGGATCCTGACCTACCTAACTACCAGCTTTGGCTCCAGTTAATGCTACCTGGGATGAGTTCTGCCTTGTGAATGTAGACATTAAATCTAGTCATAAAGCTTTTGGTTACTTCCATGGAGTTTGTTGCCAGGGCAGTTAGATAGCTAACATTGTTCACAGCTTGGTGACATTGTTGACTACTTTTGACCCCAATAACATGCAGAGAACCTTCCAGCACCATGAATGCCATTTGGGATGGGTATAGATTCTAAACATAAAAGAGCACATGACAATTTATCTTTTATATTTTTATTTCCTTTAGCATAAGGGTTTTCATTTTCTACAGGTCAAAAGATGGAAACAAAATGATTTGACACAATTCAGTATGTCTTCAATAAAAATTATATACAAATATGTGTTCATAATAAAAATTAAAGAAGAGGTCTTCAATTTTAGATAGAGTAGGGAAAACTTACGAGGAGTTGGATATGTATAATAATGTTTATTACTCATATACAAAATTCTCAAAAATTAAATTAATAAGAAAAAGGTCTGTTAGGGGGCTAGTGAGATGAGTCAGCAGT
>NW_004949171.1:11912-13603 GCF_000317375.1 Microtus ochrogaster | reverse complement strand
TTCTCTGTGGCTTTGGAGCCTGTCCTGGAACTAGCTCTGTAGACCAGGCTGGTCTCAAACTCACAGAGATCCGCCTGCCTCTGCCTCTGCCTCCCGAGTGCCCACTGCCCGGCTTGAACTCCCATGTTGTAAAACCCACTATTATCTGGAACTCCAGCTCCAGGGTGTCATAGGCTCTTTTCTGGTCTCCATAGGCATGTGTGGCAAATAAATAAGGAGAGACACAAGTATACATAGTAAAAATAGAAAAATATTAAGTTCAGATGAATCTAGAATATCAGCATATTAAAGACGAGACACTGCTGCCTGTCTTGATCCTGCACAGTAATAGTTTAGACAACTACAGTTTCGATGAATTAGAGAGCACAGTGGTCCTGTCATTGTTCAGAAGACCTGGTTTGGCTTCAGTCTTACTACATCTCTCACTTTTGCCATTTCCTTTATAGTTACATGCCATGAGACAAGGAGAAGGGTGTGGTAAAGATGCCCCCCTTGTGGCTGAGCACTCCAGAGTCACTAACTCTCATTGTTCAGTTGTTTTAATCAGTATTTTGACTAGTTAAGAGTTTATGAGGGGTAGGAAGGTAGGAAGTGATGAATTTAATTAATTTAGAAGTTAAGAGGATTACATCATGATAATTATGATCAAAATTCATTTGATAAAATTATCAAACAATATATTTATATAATATATAATATTAAATACAAAAAGATACATAATATTAAAATAATCAATATTTGTATTAAATGTAGAAAAACAAAAAGCACTTCCCCCAAAATAATAAACTATTTAAAGGTTTCTACTCTCATTACTTTTATTTAATATAGTGCTTGGTTTCTCAGCCAGAGAAATAAGGCAAGAAAAAGAAAGTGATTAAATTAACATGAATTACAACAATGGTATAATTACCCAAAAAGTGCCATGGTGGCAGTCTTTTCTTGGTGACATTCAACAGCTTTTTAATTGGATTTGGCAAGAAGGAAATCCTGTCTGGTACCTGAAATCCAGACAATTATCTGGGGCTTTTAAGGTCATGGATCATAAATGAGAACTTACAGCCACCAGTGTATTAAACTGGCATAATTCCTAACCTCATTCTACATTTTATGCTTCAACCAATAGATCAGTGTAGGTCTCGTCACAAAGAATCTCCTCTGAAAGAGATAGAAAATAATACAGAAAATAACAACCAATCAAAGAGAAGGAAATAAGTGATTGTGGGTACTCATTTCTAGGTGATCTATTCACAACACAACTCCTGTATCCAAGACTCAGGAAACATTATGGAAGGAAGATTTTAAGAGCCAGAGGAAAGGAATGTTGGCTGTGAGACCACAGTCCTAGAAATGTCATGGAAACTATATCTATGATGTCTCCATAATGTGGGAGCCTGAACAAGATCTGAACAGGGACAATACAAGCAGACATGCAAATATGGAAGGGAATACATCTCATGGGGTGCCAAGCCTAGACAAAAGGCTACAGGAAACTAAGGAATGCTGTGAATGGAAGGAAACAGCTTGGCCAGGAAACAGTCTCTGGATTAGGCAATATGATCAACCATGAAATCATACCTCTACAGACTTAAAAAGGTATATTTATATATTTAGGATTATAAATACATATGAGTGTCTATGTATGAGTGTGTGTGTATGTACATGCATACATGAGAGAGACAGAGAGAGAGAGA
>NW_004949171.1:5305-11812 GCF_000317375.1 Microtus ochrogaster | reverse complement strand
GAGAGAGAGACAGAGAGAGAGAGAGAGAGAGAGAGAGAGAGAGAGAGAGAGAGATTAAGAAGAAGCCAGAAGAAGGGAAGAAAGGAAGATAGAGGTTACATGGGAGTGGTTGGAAGAAGGATGCAATAATTATATACAGTATAATATACTACTTAATTTTCCCTTTTATGCATAAATATATATATATAATAAAACAAATGATATATGTATGTTACTTATTTTTGAGGTCATAATGCAATTACATCATTTTTCCTCTGGTTTCTTCCCTCAAAATCTTCACATCCATTCATCCTTGTTTTCTTGCCCACTCATGGTCTCTTGTTCATTGTCTGTTTTTACATACATATGCATATGTGTATAATTATATAAAGCTTTGATAACAGTAATTAATATTAAAAGTTATTCAGTGAATTCACCATATGGCATCAAACTTAAATTTATCCACTCATAATTTATGGTGAAAGCAGAACCTCTCCCTTGTTATTATATCATGTCAATGGCTCAGTTTCAGAAAAAAATTAGTTGGGAAAAAAGGAAAATTTTTGAAGCTCATAGAAGTAACTTCATTTACTAGTTGACAAAACCTCTAATTTTCTAGATGGGATAGAAGTACTATTCATATTTTTAAGTAATAATTTAAAATTCATGTTGGAAAAGAATACTAGATTTTCCAAAGAAAGAATTAAATTTTGTGTACAATATATTATCTGTTCTCTTTTTAATGCACATACACAGATCTTTTCTTGATAAGCTAAGACAGTAATTTTGAGTCATTATTTATTCTTTTTATTTTTTGTGACTTCCCTTGTATTTAACTGAGAATTACATAGAGTTTTAGTATTATCTCTTATGTCTCTAAAAGAAACTAGAGGTGCTTTTGCACACTCATCACACTTTCAACCAGCAGTTTTCTCTCCCAGGAACTGTGGTTACCTTTGGTGGCCTCTCTCTCCTTCTACCACATCCTTTACAGTATTGCGGCTTTTCACTTCTCTCATTCATATGGTGACATATAGTATCTTAGTCTGAATACTTTTCTTGACGATCTAGGTATATATTAAATATTTTGAGACTTAAAAGAATATGAAGCTTAACTGATATACTTTCTTCACATATACTCAGGTATTTCACTCACCACCTTTAAATTCCATATCTCAGAAGGTTTATGTTTAAAATTCTTTTACAGCACAACATACCTGCTTCAAATGTTCTTGTTTCAATTAAGTTCATGTTGTCTGTATTTACTGACTCTGCAGATGTTGAAGAAGAAATTTGCCAGCTAAACTTACTTCTCTGGTAAAAAGAAGAGACATGATCAATTTTCAGTTTTTTTCACAAAGACATAAATAAGATAAAATGCTTTAAAAAGTTCGGATGACACTAGACAAAGAAAGCTGATGCTTGAGTATACTAAAGGATAGAAATTGTTCATTCACTCTCCTAATATAGTACAGCTGTTGTACAGGTGGGCACAGCTGCTGCGAATTATTCTGAAGTAAGGACTACAGTGACAGTATTCAACCTTCTATGTATAAAACTAAAACTGAAATTATTACATTCATTTTCCTGAAAATATGGCACTAAATATGCAGACAGTGTAATACATATACACTTAAAACGTATAGATAGAGAAATTTACAATAATATATATATGATATATATTGATGGGAAATACATACATCATCTGAACCTGGACTGTATAAAGTGAAGATACTGCATGATAAGATATATTAGACATGGTTAGTATAAAATTACAAAGAGAAAATTAGGAGAGAAATATTGCATCACACCATAAATCTCTTCTATAAAAAATAATGTAAAAGAGAAGTAGCATTTTACAATAGAATCATAGCAAATGTAGTTAATGCCCCATTATGTCATGAGACATACTCTACCACCACAATTGTTGTTAAAATAATTTAGTATTCAACAATTTTCAAGTGTGAGAAGAGGCTCAGCGCTCTGTCCCGAATCTGTTTTGTCTTGATACCATATACCAAGGGATTGACTGTGGGGGGCACTAGAAGGTATAGGCTTGACAAGATGATGTGGACACTTGGAGATACATTCTTGCCAATGCGATGAGTTAGGAAGCTAAACAGTGCAGGTGTATAGAATGCAAGAATGGTGCAGACATGGGCAGCACAGGTGCCCAGGGCTTTAGAGCGGGCATTCTGGGAAGACAGATGGAACACTGCCTGGAGAATTTTTACATAGGATGTTGCTATGAGCCATAGATCTAATGCTATCACTGAAAGGGCCACTGAAATTCCATATGCTCTGTTAATGAGAGTGTTAGCACTGGCCAACTTCACCACAGCCATGTGCTCACAGTAGGCATGATGAATAATATAGCTTGTGTAGTAGGGCAGCCTCTTAATTAGAAGAGGACATGGCAAAACCATGAACAGAGCTCGGCTCAACCCAACTAAGCCCAGTTTAATAACCATAGAAGATGTAAGGATGGTCGAATAATGCAGTGGGATGCAAATGGCCACAAAGCGATCAAAAGCCATGGCCACCAAGATGGCTGACTCCATGATGCAAAGTGTGTGGATAAAATACATTTGTGTTAGACAGACATCAAACTCAATCCAGTGTTCATCAAACCAGAAAATAGCAAGCATTTTCAGGGCTGTGGAGCATGTAAGAAGCATATCAGTCACTGCCAGCATGCAAAGGAAGAAATACATAGGCTGGTGGAGGCTTGGTTCTAGCTTGACAGTAGCAAGGATTATGGTGTTCCCCAGCAAGGTCAGGACAAGTAGGAAGCAGACGGGAATGCTGATGAAGCAATGAAAATTTTCCAAGCCAGGAATACCAACCAAGTAGAAAAATGAAATGTAGTGATGTGTGGTATTGTTGACCATGCTAAAACTAGGGATGCTTTAAGGTTAGTTGATAATAACTAGGATAATCTCCAAAATGCAGAGATAGATTGCAAAGCATTTCTTCCAAGGTTCTTATGTGTGGAATCTAGAATTTCAATCCCAGATCTCCAAATTCTAAAAAGACTCAGGTAAACTATCACATTCTATGGAGCTTCAAAAGCTTTATCTGCAAAAGAAAATATTACATTAATTACACATGTTAATCATTGATTTTTTTTCAATTGAACATTTAATTAAATTTTACTACAAATTTTCCATTTTTATGAAAAGTGAGGTTGATAAAATAAATGTGCATTGTGTTTAAGCCAATGGTTTTTAAGATACTGCAATAAATAGAGACTTAAACATAAAATATCAAAGTGATGCAACATTTGGGAAATATTTTGATATGTCATCTTTTAAAATGATTCTGATAGTCTTTAATAACATAACTAAAATGTTGACCATTCAAATAAAGTATAATAAGACCAAGAACATCACAGAAAATGGATGATTTTCACCCTCAAATGTAAAATTTATACATATTTGGGAAAATAAACTAATTTTAAAATCTTCTTAGCTTCATTTTCTATTTTACCATTGCACGGCAATTCATTTGGTATAAGATTAAAAAGTTCCCATGTGCATATTTTAAAACACAGAAATCCTAAAGAAACACAAAGAAGAGAATCAAGAGCAGATTGGTCATGTTAAAGTTGCAGTCTTAGATAGGAAAAGTAGAAGTTATCAACAGGATTATTGATAATTAGATAGTTAGCTACCATCAAGACATCATAAGCTGCCTTTCCTGTGTAATGGCTAAGGCACATGCCATGTGTCTTATATGGGGAAATAACAATATTTCTCCACAGAAAAGGTTTAGTTGATGTGAGGAAATATTGTTATTTCTATCATCTTACTTGTTGGAAATATGAGCTATTAATAGGTCCATGCTTCATTTTGAGGACTTGGAAGTTGAGCATAAATAGCTCAACTTTGATTTTTTATATGTACAGAGAAAGGGATTATTCTAAAATTATAGTCTTCTATAACTATTATTAAACAAGATTAACCTATTACTAATGACAGCTGGTGCTAGATAATCAAACATACAACTGAAATTTAGATATAACTTTTAAGCACAGCTGTCACCATGAAAGGCAAATTAACACACCATTGTTTCCCTCATAGTCTAGCAAAGAAACCTTACTAATAAAAATAATACTTGGTAAATATGTGCAATAATTATAAACTTATCATTGTCTCCTATAAGTTCAGCTCCACGATGACTATGTGTATTTTATATTTCAAGAGAAAAGAAACAAAGCCATTTCCTCTAAGACACCTTTTCCTAGGTTTCTAACATGTACATATATGCTGATAATTTATTTGGTGCATCACTCGTCACCAAGTCATAAACAGCAGAGGCCTTAAATGGGTCTTTGTCATGTGGATTCACTTAACTCTGATGTTTCATCCACAGTTGCTAACTGTCATCTTGTTAGTTTTCTACCTTTTTTTCATAATGTGTCAGTTTTATTCAGCAGACTTTGAACACAATAAAGAACTCAAGAAAATCAGTTCTTGGGGTAGACCAGAAGCTCTTAGCATGGTGTATATTTTCACAAGCATTTCATATATTTTTTTTCAACTCTTACTTAAAGCCTTTGCCCATGCTTACAAGGAAACTTACTCACAGTTATTGTCCAAACTTCTTTTTCTTCAACTCTCTTCTTGGAACATTCTTTCCAATTTGTGTCACAAGTAACATATTAGGAAATCACTCCATAACAGAAAATAACATAATTCTGTCATGAATAAGATATTTGGAAATAATTACTTCATAATTAGCAAATTAATCTGTTCAGATACCTATTCATTATCTTTCAAATATATAGCATATAATGCCATTTCTCTGTGTTCAGTGTCTATGTAACACTTGCTTTTATCTTCTCTATATGGGACACTGTCTTATGACCTATGATGCAGGGTGTTGTGTTGCATCATGTATGCAGCACGCTGTAAATTCAGTAGCTATGGTTCCTTTTTATTAGTCCAATGCTCCCGAGGCCCCTCAGATTCACAGAGGAGATATCCCTTGAAATACCCATGATCACAGAGAAAATAATTGGAATAGCATATAACACAGAAGTGTGCCATGTCCCCCTGCCAAGCCATGTTAACTAATCCTGTACACACAAATTTTGTAAGATAAAATGAGGTAATCTTCAACCTCTAAGATTTAATTTCAACTTCTTTGACATTTCCCCAGGATACTTTTTCTGAGGATTCTTTGGAGCTTTGCTATTCTTTGCTGTATCTCAATTTTCCTCAGTATAACCTAGAAGAATGAAATCTCATTAAAAAGATGTTATGTGGCTGAATGTGTAAAAGGGGGGAGGAGGAAAATGAGTCAAATAATTCCAAGCTAACTCCAAGTGATTCTAATATTTTTCTTTATTTAAGGGGAAAACTCAGAGAACAGGAACAGAAAGTCCACCCCAGGTTGTTGAGTATGGGAAAAAAGAGGGAGAGAGCTGGGTGGACTGGCAGTTTGCTCCAGATACCCAAAAGGTCACACCTCAACCTGGTTCAGCCTCTGAAAGGTCATTGGCTGAAGGAGATTCCCCATAAATGATGACCCTAGAGAGACTATGAAAACAGCTTGGCATAGAAGGATAAACCTTCAGCTCTCACTCATATCTAACACTTAGAGAATTTGATCTCAGAAGTTAGAAGAATGGTCACCAGCACATAGACAGGGTAGACAAGAAGGAGACAAGTTTGTCAATCACTGTATCGAATCTAGTAAGATAGGATGAGAAACACATTCTCATGCACAATGGCACAGTAAAATGAATGAAGTGAGACCAATGTATTATATATTTCAACATAGTTGAAAGAGATTTTCAATATTCTCACCCCAAAATATATAGCATTGGAAAAATGGATATGTAACTGTCCTGATTTTTATTATGATTTCATGTGTGTTTATGTTCATTGAAACCACACAAAATCCTCCCAGTAAAGTAATTCTAAGGTAGTTTTTTGATCAGTAACTTAATATATTTTAAGGAACTTATTCTAGGAGCCATTAACCTGGGCCAGAGCAGACCCGAGACAGGGAACACCACAGGAATAGCTACAGGAAAGCAACTGCTGAGCAAGTGAGCCAGAGCCAGAGACCGCTGAGGGTCCAGACGTGAATCTAGGACCTTCAAGGGAGTGGACCTAAACCAGGACCCCTGTGGTTCTGGACGTGAGTCTAGGACTTCTGAGGAACTAGGTTTGAGCCAGTCCCTGCTGATCTAGGCATAAATCTTGGAGCTCCAAAGGGGTAGGCTTGAGCCAGGACCGCTGTGGGTCCAGGCGTTGGTCTTGTATACCAAGGGGAATAGAAAGGAACAGAAACCTCTGTGGGTTCAGTCCAAGCGTGAGTCTGAGACCTCTGAGAGAGTAAGCCTAAGCCAGATCCTCAGCGGGTCTGGGAGCATCCAAGCCTAGGAATTCTTTTTTTTTTTTAAATAAAAATTTCCTTCCTATTTGGGTGGAGTGTTCTATAGATGTCTGTTAAGTCCATTTGCTTCATTACCTCAAATAATTATCTTAATTCTCTATTAGGTTTCTGTCTGATTGA
>NW_004949171.1:0-4633 GCF_000317375.1 Microtus ochrogaster | reverse complement strand
TAGCTTGGTTGGGTATAGTAGTTTGGGTTTGCATCCATGGTCTCTTAGTTTCTAAAGTACCTCTATCCAGGACCTTCTGGCTTTCATGGTTTCCATAGAGAAGTCAGGTGTAAGTCTGATCGGTTTACCTTTATAAATTACTTGGCCTTTTTCCTTTGCAGCTCTTAATATTCTTTCTTTAACCTGTATATTTTGTGTTTTGATTATTATATGGCTAGAGGATATTTTTCTTTGATCCAGTCTGTTTGGTGCTCTGTATGCTTCTTGAATATTCAAAGGAATATCTTTCTTTATTTTGGGAAAGTTTTCTTCCATAATTTTGTTAAAAATATTTTCTGGGCCTTTGAGCTGTGACTCTTCTCCTTCTTCTATTCCTATTATTCTTAGGTTTGGTCTTTTTATTGTGTCCCATATTTCCTGAATGTTTTGTGTTGAGAATTTGTTGGCTTTGCTGTTTTCTTTGATCAGTGTGTTTATTTTCTCTATTGTGTCCTCAGAATCTGAGACTCTTTCTTCTATCTCTTGTACTCTATTGATTATGCTTGTCTCTGTAGTCTCTGCTCGTTGACCTAGATTTTCCATATCCAGCTGGTCCATCCTCAGTTTGTTTTCTTCCTTGCTTCCATTTCAGTTTTCAATTCTTGAACTGTTTCCATTACCTGTTTGATCATTTTTTCTTTGTTTCCCAGGGTATCATGTATGTATTTACTCATTTCTTCAAACTTTTTGTTATACTTCTCATCCATTTCTATAAGGGTGTTTTTCATATGTTGTTTAAGGGACATAAAGTCAATTTTTTCCACTTCTTCTGTGTTAGGGTGTTCAAGTCCTTCTGTTGTAAGATCATTGGTTTCTGGTGTTTTCATGTTGTTTTTGAGATTATTCGGTGAATTTTTGACTTGGTGCCTACCCATCTCCTCCTATTGATGCTATCTAATGGGTCTTTTAAAACCGGTTCAGGTTTCCCTGCTGGCTAGGGGCTCTTCTTACAAAATGCCCTCGCTCTGTTTCCTGGCTCCTGCAGGGGGCCATGATCCCTCTCACCCCTCAGAAGGCTCCTCAGGAACAGGACCCTGCTCCTTGCTTGCCAGGGACCTCACCAACCAAAGGCCTACCTCTTTGATTTAATTGAAGTGGGGCAATCTGCTCTCAGTGTTGCGTGCCAGTCCCTGCGTGTGTCGTCTGCCGCCGCGCTGGTCCCCAGCATCTGCCTGCGCTGTCAGCCTCAGTGATTACATTTCTTGTATCTATACGTTGATATACATATTTTTATTTGTTTTATATTTACAGTTATTGATACTTTGCTCTGAAGATATCTATGTTATTATACAGAATAGTTGTAGAAAATTTAACTGCTCTCTGGGTTCAGGTACTGAGTTGTGGAAGGGGTGTAAGCGGAAAGAAATGAATTGTCTAACCACCAGGTGATTGTCATACAAGTGAACTGCCCCAAAATGTTCCAGCTGTTTTTGTTTATACATCAAAAACAAACATGTTTTTCCATACTAACAAACAAGTTTTTCCCATGCTTCTACCTTAACTTCCCTCAAATCAAATATGTAAATATGTTTTGTGACAAATATTGCACTAAAACGTCTTTTAAACCAAAAACAATACTTATAATTTTACTAGTTCTGACAAATATTGAACTGGGTAGGTGATTGACATAGACACACATATTCAAGAACAACAATATCTTTCAAAACATATTTACAGAAATAAGAATGATCTGCCTCTGATCCTGTCAGCATCAAATCAGGACAGCTCCCAGGGTCTGGGGTGACAATTGGCAATCCCAGATAAGAAACCTGAAAAGCATCATCTCCTAAAGAATTTTATGGGAAAATATTTGAGGAAAAATGGGTTTGAAGGCTTGATCATGTCTGTCCCATGCATTATTCAGAAAGTAGAACTGAAAACTAAAGAGAGAACCATCAGTACTTTGAGAGCAGTTTTTAGGTTGCATAGTCCCAGTAGTCTTCTATGCCATCCGAAAGTCCACTGGCCCTTTCCTCTTTAGACTGTGCCCGTGGGGTTTGCCTCATCTGGAGACCTGTTGGACAAGCAGTCATATACTGGCTCAAAACTAGGCCAAATGGCTCCCACTAAAAGTGGTCTATTCTAAACACATTTATATGTGAACAATGCTAAATTGAGACAAAAGATTACATGAATACACATTTGACAGAAAGGGGAATATGGAAGTATTTGATGGGGAAGATCAAAGAATGCAAATATGCAAATACAGTGTTTATGTATGAAATTCTCAAAATGTTAAAATTTTAAAATGTCATGGAGAACCGAGTTGTGCAAAGGACATAGCTCAGCATAATGAAGATAATAGACAACATATAACAGATGGAATCATGCTAAAGAGAGAAACTTTTTAAGCATTTCCACTAAAATTGAGAGGAACCAAGAATGCTAGCTTTCTTCAGGTCTTTTGAAGTCTTAACTACAGAAAAAAAATGAGTAAAGGACATAAAGAATATGCAAAATGAAAGGGAAAAGTCAAATTATTGCTGTTTGAAGATGAAATAATTCTATTCTTGGGTCCCATAGAATTTATTGGAAAATTCTTAGATCTAGTAAACACTGGGTAAAATTGCAGAATACAAGATCAACATAAAAACAGTATCTTTAAACAATATCCTCTCACAACGAGTTTAGAAAAATATTCAATTCACATTATCTCTCAAAATACAGTACTGTAGAATATAGCTAAACAAATAATAGAAAGACATCCACACTGTGTCAAGACACTGAAAGGGAAAATCAAATATCATACTACATGTCTGAAGTTCAATTCTATTGAGCTGGCAGAATTAACATTGCAGAAATGGCTTCATTAAAAATTAACCAACAGTATTAATACAATATTTCTTGTTTTCTTTAGGGTTTCTATTGCTAAAAGGGACACCATGACCATGGCAACTCTTATAAAAGGAAAATATTAAATTGGGTGACTTTTATTTTTAGAGATTTAGTCCATTATCATCATGGTGGGACATGACAACATGCAGGCAGACATGGTACTGAAGAAAGATCTGGGAGTAAAGAAGCCAAATCTTTCATCCACAGGTGACAAGCCATGAACTAAGATTCTGTATGTGTTCTGAGCATATTTGAGACCTCAAAGCTCACCTTCACAGTGACACACTTCCTCCAACAAGGCCATGTCTACTCCAACAAAGCCACCCCATCTAGAAGTGCCTATTCCTATGAGCTTGTAGGGGTAATTACATTCAAACTACTACACTTATTAACATTCCAATACCATATTGTACATATAAAGAAAAATTATTTAAGCATTCATGTGGAGTCACAAAATGCCACGAATAATCAAAGCAAGACCAAAGAGAAAGAACACAGTTGAGGCAACACAAACATGACTCCAAATTAAGCACTAATCTATAGTGATACAATCTAATACTGGAATAAAAGCTGGTAGTAAGAACGATGAAATAGAATAGAGGACATGGAAATAAGTGGACGAAGCTCTGCCAATCCAATTTTGATAAAGGAGGCAAAAATATGTAGCTGGAGAAATATAAACTGGTCAACAAATGCTACTGGTAAAATTGGATATCCACCCAGAAAAGGATGAAACTATATTCACACATTTTAACTTTTCAAAAAAATTGATAATGGATCAAAGACCTTGATGGAAAATCTATAAAAAAAAAAAAACAACTGAAACTACTAGCACAAAACAGGTAGTCCATCTTCCAGACATCTAGGTAAACAAGTACTCTCTGGACAGAATTTCAATAGCAGAGGAACTAGTCTCCCATATAGACAGAAAGGGAACATGAAACTTAAAAACAAAATGATTACGATGATGTGGTGGTTTGGGGAGGAGTTTTGGGGAACATGTTCAAAATAAATTGTGTGAAAAAAATAATAAAAAATAGTTATGTCCAGGAAAGTAAACTGTTAGTAGAGCACGAAACCTATTAGTGGAAGAAAATCTTCACCAGTTGTACTACTGACAGGGCTCATATCCCAAATTTATAGAAAACTACAGAAAATATCACTGTCCTTTTAGTGCTTCAGATTCTTTCAAACCTGTGCTAATTTCTTTCCCGGTGTGGGTTAGGAGATAAAATGTGCCCTAACTTCTGAATCTAGTTCTGGTTGTTAAGACCTGTCAGGCCTTTCCTGACTTTGTCTCTCACATCTGAGTCAATGCTGTGGAAAATTTGCACTTCACACGAGGACTCTGCAGTTGGACATTTAAAACAGGCAAACCCTGGCATTAATGAGACAATAAAGTTGTATTTGTAAAAAGTAATCTGTATGGAACTTTTACAAAATGCAATACCTGCAAAGATACTCAAATTTTGAAAGTATATTTTGGATATTACTGATATTTGACTGATTTGAGCTGTGGGGTACAGCTGTAAGATCTTATTGCATAAAGAAAACCTACCTACATAGGTTATATTTCTATCAAAATTAAAAATATTTTGTTCCTTTTTATTGGCATTATAAAATATTGCAACATTTCTCTTTTATTCTTTCCTTCTTCCAAACCCTCTTATACACCTCTTTCTAATCTTTTTCAAATTCTTGACCTCTTATTTCATTAATTATTATCACACACACACACACACACACACACACACACACA
>NW_004949170.1:1974961-1976145 GCF_000317375.1 Microtus ochrogaster | reverse complement strand
AATGTTAAAAGAGCGCAGCTTTTTTTCCTGCTATGGCTGAAAAGCAAAAAGCATGCACTCAGCTTTTCATCAACACCACTTAAGTGTTTCATGGCAGGCCCTTTTAAAAGAGCTGCAAAATTTTACAGCTAAAGCTGAGTCAGGAAGCCTCTAGCAAACAAATCTCACCTGAGAAAATGCTACTATCAATAAGCTGTGATTAACTCTATTCTTTTCTGTCTAGAATTACTTCCTAAGCTCTCTCAGGCTTTATGTGGATGCAGTTGTTCACGTGGGCACCATTTGTTGTTGGGGTTTCTGTCCTGCCCAGTTCCCACAATCCTTAAGTCCCAAAGAAATCACACAGAAGTCTACATTAATTATAAACTGATTTTCTAATTAGCTCAGGTTTCTTATTAACTCTTACAACTTATATTAGCCCATTGTACTAGTCTATGTTAGCCACACAGCTTGGTACTTGTTTGGCGAGGCAGACACATCTCGCTTCTTCTGTGGCTGGGCCACAACTGTGGACCAAACTCTCTTCTTCCCTGAATTCTGTTCTCATTGACCAGAAGCCATGGAACCTCTGCCTGAGGTGGCTGCTGGGTAAAATCTTGAGGATAAGCCATAGCCATGTGGCAATACACAGACTAATAGAAATGGGTTAAATTAAGACATAAGAATTAGCCAATAAGAAATTAGAGCTAATGGGCCAAGCAGTGTTTTAATGAATACAGTTTCTGTGTGATTATTTCAGGTGTAAGCTAGCCGGGTGGATGGGATGAACAAGCAGGCCCTCTCCTTGCAACACATGATACCTGACATCAATCATCTGTAAGCATGAACTGATCCTTCCATGTCCCTACTGCCTACACTGTCCTTGTCTTAGAGCCTACTCCTTCTTATAGAAGATGAGCACCATAAAAAGCTATGCCTTATCATGCCATAACATGTAATGCATGCAGTGTGAGCTGCATTTCCCCACCATAGAAAAGTGTGAAGAAGCTGACCAGCCCCATCATGGTAAGATCTCCTGACAGCACACATCTCAGAGCAGAGTCCTTGTTGGGGACATTAGTGTGAATATCATAAACCTCAGAAGCAGCAGGCAGGGCCCCAGCAGCAGCAGGAAAGGAAGGGATAGGCTACTGTGGGCATTCCCTGTGGTTTTTAAAGCCCAAAGGCATTGAGTCTGTGTATGG
>NW_004949170.1:1972193-1972761 GCF_000317375.1 Microtus ochrogaster | reverse complement strand
CTAGACACCTGCCTTCTTACTTCCCTCAATAAAACAAATGTCCAGCATCTCCGGAATGACAGCCGACAGGATGCCTCTCCAGCCACACCACCAGCAACACACCAACAGCCAGCTCTCCCCTCCCCACATCGCCCCATGCCCGCAGGAAGTAGCCAGACTTGAGTCTATGCCCTTTTTCCAAAGAGAGCCTAAATGTCTGTCATAATTATCACTTCAATTTCCTGTTACCGCTATATCCAAAGACTCTGGAATGTTAAGTTGGGAGCGCAGCCCCAACCCCTGCCTGGGAGTTGCTTTGTTCTGGACTCCAAATCCCAGCTTGCAAGGTCCTGACCATGCCCACCCCCAGAGAGGGGTCAGGACCAGTCCCACAGGTATTTAAGCTTCCTAGAGGAAGAATGTGTGGTTTTTTGGGTTTGCACAGGCTCCCTCCTGCCCTGTTTCCCTGCCATGCTCTCGGCCACCCGAGAGTGTCATCCTTAATACAACGATGGACACTTTGATTTGTTTGATTTAACCTAATTGGATTTCTTGTGCCAGAAGAGATGCTCTTATTCTTATCAATGTT
>NW_004949170.1:1967790-1972093 GCF_000317375.1 Microtus ochrogaster | reverse complement strand
TACAGAGCTTCTAATATAGAGACAAGCCAGCCTCTGCATCATCCTATGTGTGTCCTCTTAGAAGAAAAAGACCTACGTTTCCAGACTTCCTCTGGGTTGCAAAGCACCCATACAAAAGCAAAAAAGGCCTTTTTCCTCAGGAAATCAATCAGCTTATCTGTCAACCCAGGTAAGATGTTCTTCCCCTAACAGGAAAAAAATCTTGGGCCTCTCACACTCAACAGCTAATGGCAAAAACTGCTTCTAAGCCTGATATTCTCCAAGGACCAGGAGAGGACTTGGGATTGCCTGCTGGCCAAAAGCTGCCTCGTTTTTTTGTTCATCTAGTTCTCCCAGATCTGTCTAAGGCTTTTGACATCTCAAGGTCACCTTTAACAGTCCTCACAGTACAGGATTAACAGGTTTCAAACTTGAGAGGCTCAAAGTTCTCAATTTTCTCTAATAGCCTTCTGCCAGTTCTCTTACAGGATCCTAAAAGTTCCATTGCTACACCAAAATCAGGTCTGGTAAAATCCAAGGTTTTAATTTTCCAGTCCTAGGCATATTTTTCAGGTTACTCCTGCTGCCTAACCAAGACCAACCTACAAAATGCTCCCAGGACAACACCAACCAGCTCCTGGGACACCATTGGCACCAGCTCTCCTGATCACAGACACCTGCCAACTCAAATCTGGTCACCTACTATTGTGTCTCATCCCAGGGGTAGCCCTACTACAAAAGTCCAGTAATAACAATATTTTTTTCTCCTAGACACCTGCCTTCTTACTTCCCTCAATAAAACAAATGTCCAGCATCTCCGGAATGACAGCCGACAGGATGCCTCTCCAGCCACACCACCAGCTAAAATGGATCCTCCAACAGCCAGCTCTCCCCTCCCCACATCGCCCCATGCCCGCAGGAAGTACCCAGACTTGAGTCTATGCCCTTTTTCCAAAGAGAGCCTAAATGTCTGTCATAATTATCACTTCAATTTCCTGTCACCGCTAAATCCAAAGACTCTGGAATGTTAAGTTGGGAGCGTAGCCCCAGCCCCTGGCCTGGGAGTTGCTTTGTTCTGGACTCCAAATCCCAGCATGCCAGGCCTTTAGGGAGGGGTCAGGACCAGTCCAACAGGTATTTAAGCCTCCTAGAGGAAGAATGTGTGGTTTTTCGGGTCTGCACAGGCTCCCTCCTGCCCTGTTTCCCTGCCATGCTCTCGGCCACCAGAGAGTATCATCCTTAATACAACGATGGACACTTTGATTTGTTTGATTTAACCTAATTGGATTTCTTGTGCCAGAAGAGATGCTCTTATTCTATCAATGTTAGGTTGGGAGCATAGACCCCAGCCCCTTGCATCTATCCCAGCCTCCAGGCCTGAGAATTGTAATTAATCTGGACTCCAAATCCCAGCAGGCCTGGTCATGACCTCTCCCTGGGGAGGGAGGAGGTGAGGACCACTCCCAAGAGTATTTAAATGAACTCCCAAAAGAGGAACACGTGGTCTCCAGGCCACCAGAGAATGCAGAACTCCCATTAAACCTGGATATCTTTTAATCTGGCTTGTTTTGATTTGGTTTGATTGGGGATTTGCATTGGCAGAGAGCTCCTGTTAGGAAATATTCCTAACAGCCAGTCAATGACACTCGCTGCCATAGCACAGCTCATAGCTGGTCAACAGGCACCAAGGAGAAAAATCTGAAGGAAGAAAGAAAGGGCTCACAGGAAATCATACCCACTACCTGTGAACATAGGGATCTTAACCTTATGCCTCATTGGAGAGGCCATGAGTTACAAAGGGAACAATGACTAACGCACTGTTAATCACTGATGGTATGCAAATGCATGGGTAAAGAAGAGGCTGTTTTCTGACATAAACTCGCTTGGCATAACTCTTCTTATTGTCAGTATATTGCCTTATTGCCCGGAGAAATCTTTCTTATCACTTTGTTTTCAAAGGTATTAACCTGAACGTTGTAAACTGAGTGACTTAATACTGTAAAGGTAGCTCTGGAGTGGCAGTATCAGAAGGTTATCACCACAGAGGGGACCCACCTGTCATTACCCTCACTATAGGAAGGACTCCAGCTTCCCTGAGGCAAATGTCATCCCATCTTTACAATTCTCCAGAGCTACAGGTGTAGATCCAATTTCATTCATGTTTATCTTTGAAGTCATTCATATTTAGCAGTCATGTTATTCATATTTAATAGCTGCAAGGGAGGAAACGCCACACTGGAAGCACACACACTGCTCTGACTGACAGGACATTACAGAGGAACTGCACAGGCTCTCATGTGCAGGGACTGTTGGCTTTTGCTCTCTCAGAGGGCAGCATTCCATAGTCCTCTGAGACCTAAGCCATGTCCAGCTGAAGCTATAATGTATCAGCAAGGGTCTCAGAAATCACCACCAAGGATATGAAGAAAAGACTTGGTGAGCTCACATATTCTGTGTGTTGTGCCCAGAAGACATAGTGGGGTATGGACTATTTGGCTATAACTGATCACATGATCTTAATCCTGGTGCAAAGAAGGCTGGGAGATGTCATCTAATATACAGGAGTTAGGCGATGCTATTTCCCTGTGTTTGTATATTCATGTATGAATATGTATGCATGCTGACACCTGTGCACATATGTGCACACACATGCAGAAGTCAGAGGACGATGCCAGGTGTATTACTCCATCACTCTCCGCTTTAGTTTTTGTGGCAGAATCCTTCACTGAACCTGTAAATCATTGATTCAGCCAGACTGTCCAGCCAGCAAACTTCATAGATCCTCCTGCCTCTGCTTCCCCAGGGCTGAGATTCCAAGCTCATGCCACCAAAGCCAGCTGTGTTATGGGGATGCTGGGTTCGCACTCATGTCCTCATGCTTGCACAACAGACACTGTTCTGACTGAGTCCCCTCGCCACCTCTCATGATGCCATCTGTTGTTATTATGTAATACAGAACCACCTGGGAACTGGCAGCCAGGGGTCCTAGGTGGATGTGAAGGGTTATTAGGAGAACTTCCTTTAAGAACTCCAGAAGCCAAGGCTGTAAAGCAGACAGCTTGCACTGCCTTGAGTGTGTCATGCTGTAAAGATACGTCTTGTGAGGTCCCATGCCCACCTTTCAATTGGTCTCCTGAGCCCAGTTTCTCTTTTCCCTGTAGCTTGCAAAAGCTCCATGGGCTCAGAAGATGGGGGGGCTCATTCCCCCATCATGCTAATTTACTTGGAAACCTTAAAACAGACCAAAGGCTCTGACCCTCATTACAGAAGGAGAGGACTAGAGAGAAGGTAATACCTAATATTATACGCAATAAAGCCCACGAGGCTTCAACCATAAAAACCACAGGCATCTAACGCATCTTGAGAGCAGGAGAGATAGTCGTCCCCAGGAAGGGAGCACCAATTGATTATCCAACACAAAATAGTCATCCCTGAAAAGATAAAATACAAGTAATATTATATGAAATGAGCAGGTTGTATTTTTTGTTTTTAGGAATTATGTATGTATATATGTGTGTGTATACACATGTAATAGAAGCAAAAGAGGCTGTAAATTTGAAAACAAACAGAGGAGAAAGAAGGGAGATATGATAGAATCATACTAAAATTTTAAAAATACAGCAGACAGAGATATGAGACATAGAAAATCTGGAACCATTAATCCCACAACTCCTCCCTCAGCTTCTTCCAGCTTTAGCTGCCATATGTCTGAGCTTGCACAAATATCTGCCCTGCCAAATTAAATCTCATTCCTTGCCCTTTCAGTCCTCTGTTTGATGACAACCATTTACATTAGATAAGGTGTCTTGGTAGGTGGTAAGGGGGACTCTGGTAACCTTCCTTTCCTGTGGTTCTAGCTAACACACATGCTGGTACACACAGTTATCTCACTGATCTCAGCTACTTTCTCTGTGGAGCCACACCTATGATCCTGGCTCTTGAGTGATTCCCCTCCCTGAACAGGAGCTCTATCTATGGTTTGCTGTTGAGCAGAATCCCGACAGGACAGCTGTCACTTTAGAGATGCAGGGTGAAAAGGAATGTGGCTCAGGCCTTGCTTGGGTTCTGCAGTAGTCGAGGTCAGTGGACCCTTTTAAAGATGGGATTCTGACCTTTCCCCAAGAGGTCTGATTTTTGCTGTAGGCTTTCTGTACACACTAATTAGGGTTTCCAGTTACAGTCGACAGAAATCGACTCCCATCACACTCACAACATCCCGACGGCAGCAGAGCAGTGTCCGGTGGCAGAGAATCAATGCACAGCCTGACAGAATGTCAGAGTGGACCTGAGTCAGTAGAGGCCACAACTAAGCCCAGAGAACAAG
>NW_004949170.1:1964814-1965679 GCF_000317375.1 Microtus ochrogaster | reverse complement strand
ACCAATTAGTTATATATTTCTCATTTTAACCTTGCCAAAGCAAAACCAAAACCGAGCAGTATAAATACGTTAGTCCCGACCCAGAGCTTCGCTCATGGCCTTCTGGGTTCCAAAAATCTTGGGACTTCACCTTGCTGAATCTGCTGCCTGCAGCACCCACAGCTTGCCTTCCAAGGTCAGGCCAGTTCTCCTCCACACCTTCTGCCATACTTGGTGGGCACCCCGTGGTCCTGGCATCTCCAGTGTGCTGGGGCCTCTACTGACTGCACCTTCATGAATGAATTCCTTTTCCCTCTTTGGGGACCAAGTGTCAGCTTCTCCCCATGACCCCTTTGATCCTGCGGTTTTCAGTGCTACTGAGGCTGCATCTTCATGAGTGGCATCTCCTGGCCTCTCACCATGCCAACCCTCAGCTGCTCTCTTTGATCTCTTTAGCTCCTCAGCTCTCATCCTGCTAAAACCAGCACCACATGGAAGACTCTTGCACATAACCAGCTGCCAGCATCAGATGCAGCTTTGCCTCCCTCTGGACTGCAGCTTCTGTGTGCTGACCCCGAGGATGTATTTCCAGAAGACTTTATTTCATGCTGGTCTCCTCTGAATCACATCTGAATTTTCAGCCTCACACAGCTAGGGCACAACAGGTTCTTAATTCACATGAATGATTAAGATAGAATCTTTGAGAAACTCTCAAATTTGCCTGAAACTCTCAAATTTCAAGTAAGGCCTCCACTGCCTGCACTGATCTCAGTAGTCTCACCTCCCAAACTCTTACAGAAGATCCGGGTAAGCTCTGAGTACTCCGTGGTTGTGCTAGTGCAGAGCTCAAACATTTCCACAATCTTCCCAACTGTGTTTAAATGTG
>NW_004949170.1:1927515-1939602 GCF_000317375.1 Microtus ochrogaster | reverse complement strand
CAGATGGCATGATTTAATTCCTCGTGGCTATATCAGGTGACCCTGGCATGGTAATAAACTTGGGCACTTACAGCACTGTGTTATATGGATTTAATTACAGGGTTGTACAGCCCACCTTATCATTAGCTGAAAACTCCAGAGAACCAGTTATCATCTATCTGCATTTTCCACTATTGTAGACTCTGTTTGGAAAGATGATCCAGCACATGGCCACCCAAGGGGATGTTTTGAGCCAGTAGATGAGAATGGAAGAGATTCTTGTCTCTAGATTCCCACACTTCTTGATTCAGTACATTTTTCTTCTTGGAAACAGACACATGGTTTATGTGGCTGCTCAACTGCTGATCAAAATGTTGATTGAGTTAGGTATGTTTGCTCTCTGAATCTTTCCTAACAGATTTTAATGATTTCTGAGAGGTGAGTCAGGTTTATTGAAGAAAATAAGTGGTTATGTGTTTCACTCCATGCTGTTCATGGGCTGGGGCTTCAGGGCTGGCGGGTGGTTAGAGATCCAGTGTGCTTCTGGGGCAGGTTCAGTACTGGGGTGCTCCAGTGTCCCTGCTGCTAGCTCCCCTGCTAGCTTCCCTTCACTAACAGTTTTCTCTTCTTTCTGTTGAAAATGGACTTTTAAAAGAGAACTGATGGCTGACTTTTCATAAGTGATTAGCTCCAAGAATGCAGGGAAGAAGAATAAATATGGCCATGTGTGCCCACCAGCTGCCAGATCAGCACTTAAACCTAAACTTCCTCTGTAAAGTATTTCTTCCTTGATGACTCTGCTGAACAATGAAAGGTGTAGGCAGACATGGAGTGCTTATTATTCTTCTCCCCCCTTTGACCACTGCCTGACGTGGTTCATGGCATTTCTCAAAGGCTGTCACCCAGGAAGAAATTTGGCTAGATCAACTTGGATCAGCAACTAGTCACCTTTATTCAGAAGTCAAAAGTCCAATCTCCCCAGTTTACCTTTGGCCAGCAGAGACTCTGAACAGAACCTCATCTAGGTATCATTGTTCACTGCCCCTTTATCCATATCAACATCCCTCACACCGTGTGAAAATACAGAGATTCTACACATATCTGATATAGAGCAGATGCTGGGACACACACAAAATCAATGCCAGACAGTCACATGGCTTGTGTCAAGAAAGCCATCCAATATTTGTGCATTCTGGTGTATGGCTGAGAAATCATCAAGAAGGAAGGGCTTGAAGAAAAGAAAGACCTGCCTCAGGGTGAATCCAGTGACATATATATTGTATAAGAACCAAGAAATGGATTCCCAAGAATGGGAAGAAAATCAACGGTATCAGTCAAGAAAATTGACCTTGTTATGTACCTGAACCATGGAAACACAATATCATCTGTGCCTTTGGTGCCTGAGGATCAGACTCTAGACAAATAGGGACCATATCTTTTCCTATGTGGGATATAGATTCCTCAGTTAGAGGTAGGCTTAACCATCTCAAAGGAGCCTTCCTCCATGACTTACAGAGTGCAGTGCTCATCAGTCATCCTGCCCTAGATCCTCTGGACCCTATGGTCTCTTCTGACTGTGTAGTAATTTGGGCAAAGAAGGGAGCTGTGAACTGATCATCTTCTTAGCTCATGGCTGTTCTGGTGGAGAGGGCTAGTTCGGCATAGCCTGCTTCATGGGAAAACTATTTAGATATTTAAAATGATGCAGAAATGTCTCTGTGGCTCAGAATTGTCCTTCCACCTTCAAGACAATGCAAGTCACTTCAAGAGAGTATAGAGAAATCCCTTGGGTTTTTGCCATGTTCAAGGAGAGAAAGGGAGCTACATTTATTAATCTCTTGCTGTAGTCCATGAACAATATATCATCTAATTAGTACACCAGTCTTCAGATTAAATCTTTTAAAAATGAAAAATCTGGGAGGAGGTTAAGGAAAAGGCCCAGTGATTCAGAGTCCTTGACGCTCCTGCAGAGGATCTTAGTCTGGTTTCTAGTATAGACATAGTAACTCATTTCAGAGGATTCATTCTTTCTTTCCAGCTGTTATGCTCTTTTACACAGAACTTGTATACACACTCATGCTCACACACACACACACACACACACACACACACACACACACGTAAAATAAATTTTGAAAATTGAGAGAAGGAGTTGAGTGAGAAAGGTTTTTTGTTAAGGTCATCCAGGAATGAGCTGGAGGAAGGAGAGCAAGTGAACTCGAGAAGAGGGCCAGCTAGAACTTGATTCCTATAAAACAACTCAATTGGCAACAGCTAACTCAAAAGGGAGGAGTTCTGGGTTAGTGACATTCCACTGATTATAAACCACAAGGCCTTGGCTGCAGCCTGTGGCCTGAAGAAGGGCAGTGATTTGGAGCATGTGCCAAGAGGGACCAGGAATTGGCTTGAACTCCAGGGTGCAGGCATAGAGCTCATGTTCTTCTGTCTAACACAGAGATCTCCAACAAGCTATTAGACTTGAGGAACCCAAATTCCTCATCCATTGGAAGGAAATGTCCCAGAAGCAACTTACTTAGGGATGAAGTTATCCTTACCTGCACAAAATGCTTTGACACACAACCCAGGATCTACCATAACAAGCTTTGGAAATTGTTTAACACTGCAGGGACACATTCCTTCATGCATGGCTATGGTAAGCTTCCTGCAAGCTCTGCATCTTCAGGGCAGCTGTGGGAACCACAGCAGGATGGAAATCTAGTACTGTCTCCAACCAATAGACAGGAAAATGCAGGCTGACTGAACCACTTTCCAGAGTGGCGGTCACTTTTTCAGAACACTGGTACCAATTTATCTTGCATGTCAAGTGGTCAGCTGACATAAAGGATGATGGGTGATAGTTTGCAAGCAGGTGTAGGAGAAGCTTGAGCTCACTCCTACTAGGGTTGAGACTAGTGGTGGGGTGGTGTTAAGGCTAGCATTAGGGTGGGGTGGTGTTAAGGCTAGCACTAGGTTTAGGGATGAGTTAGGGTGAGGATTATGGTTGAGACAAGGCTTTCAAATATAGTTTCCTCCCCACCTCCCCTTCTTCCCCTTCTCCCCCTTCCTCTCTCTGTACCTTCCCTTGAACTAAGCTTAGAACCAGGACCAGGGCTGGGATAGTCTTAGGCTATGTCAAGACTGGGGTTCAACTTAGAGCCAGAGCTACAGTTACAGATGAACTAGGTCGAAGATTAGTGTTTTGAGTGGGATTTGGATATGGGACTAGCATTAGCATTAGAGCTAGGGATATGGTTAGTGTCATGCTCACAATTAGGGTTAGGCTTAAATTTAGGCTTAGTCTTCGGTTTGGATGGGGTTTGAGTTAGGGTTGTCTTTCACATTAGGACTGGAATAAGAAACTTTGTTAAAGTTAGAGTTAGCTTGGGTTCTGGTCATGGAAGCCTTCTGTAATATAGGGATTCACCTGGGATTTTCATTCTAGATGCTCTGAGGGCAAGGCTATTTGGACAGCTCCCCAGACCCTCCTCATTTCAATTCTCATTGTTCACTCACAATTTCTCATTGCTTCCCCTTCACTTACATGACCACCCCCTTGGCACATGACCCTTTGATGCCTACAGCAGAATAAGTTCACAGCCTGCCATAATGTTCCCTGTGCCCAAGAACAACAAGAAATTAGCCTCTGACTCCAGCCTTCTCCAGTCTGGTAAGGAACACTTTTTCTGCTGTACCCCAATGGCTAATCTGCTCTGACACATCCCTGAAAAGCTAGATCGCCCTCTTGTAGACAACTATATATTTTTTTCATGCCCCCACTTTTTACTCAAAAAAAAAAAAAAACTCATTTAGCTTTTAGTATTTTTCAGTCCTTCAGGAAGAAAAGATCTTCACATATTGCTTCCCTGGGGGAAAGACCATGTACAAAGAGATTGTCTTTCATAATTCTATTTGAAGCTTATTAAGTCTTCTAACAGGAGTCTGTGCCAAGCATGGACTCAAGGAAGGAAGAAGGAAAAGCTACAGTCAGTCACCAGGGGACAGTCAGAGGACACACAGCAACAAATGTGCTGGGAACTAAAAGGGAACCCAAGTATGCTTCACACAGTGGCTTGAAAATGGGGACTTGGAGAGGGTGGTCAGTTCATGACAAGATTATGTACAAGGGTTTTACACTGCACAAGGTGTGTCTGCATGTTAGATGACTTCTCTCCCCACCTGCTGCACTCTGGAGGATTTCTACTGATCAGTGTCCTTTAGGTCTGGACAGTGGTGAACAACAGCAAACTTACAGGTCAAGAGTCAGAATACCAGACATCAGGATTCCCATCTGGCCACTTCTGACCAAAGGCTTATTCTCTAAGGGGCTCCTCTGCCAGATGGCCCCCTCAGTGTGGCTGCAGTTCCCACCTGATGCTGGGTTCCAAGCCTTCTTCCACCTCTCTAGGACATGGTTTGATCTGTCAACATTGTTGTGTCTGAAGTACTTGTGATCTGAATGAGATTGGCTTCCATAGGTTTATATGTTTGAATGCCTAGTCTCTAGTTAGTAGAACTGTTTGGGAAGGATTAGGAGGTGTGTCACTGGAGGTATGCTTTGAGGTTTCAAAAGCCCACCCCAGGCCTAGTGTCCCTCTTTCTCTTGACCTATCTGTCTGTCTATCCATCCATCATCCATATCTATTTCTATCTCTTTCTCTGCCTCCAACTTGAGGGCAAGATGTAAGGTATTGGCTATTAAAATTTTAAAACTTCCTTTTCATTTAGACAGAAAAGAGGAGTTGATATGGGATTCTCCTCTCTATTCTGTGAATGTTTTATTACAGTAGATTAACAAAGAAGCTGCTTTGTCCTACGGCAGGGTGGAATACAGCAAGGGGGAAATACAAGCAGAGATAGAGGAAGGATGTGAGGTCAGGGAGACTTCATGTAGCTGCCAAAGAAGAAAGACACCAGAACATTATCAGTAAGTCACAGCCTCGTGGTGATACACAGATGAATAGAAATGGATTAATTTAAGATATAAGAGCTAGCTATAAATTTTCCTAAGCTGTTGGCCAAGCAGTGTTGTAATTAATATAGTTTCTGTGTGATTTTTTGGGGTATGGGTGGTCAGGAAATGAATTCCCATTCTTTGTTTATACTCGGCTACTGCTCCAGTACCCTGCCTCCTGCCATGTTCACTCCACCTTGGTGGTCATGGATTCATCTTTGAAAGTATAAGTACTCACTCAAGTAAATGCTTTGATCATGGCACCTCTTCACAGCAATAAAAAAAGTAATCAAGATAAACCTTTATTATTTTATTAAGCATTTAAGGAAGAGAGAGAGAGAGAGAGAGAGAGAGAGAGAGAGAGAGAGAGAGAGAATGTTTATACAGGTACATTTATTTGCTCATTCACAAATAAAGGCTAGGAGAAGCAGAAGGCTCTCTGATGGGATTCAAGTTCTGGGCTTGAGAGAAGCCAAAAGATGTCACTCAATCTTCTGCAACTGTCAGCATCCAAAGAGAATTAGGAACAGGGAGAAAAGTATGAGCAGAGTAAGCAAAGACAACAGCTAGCCAAGTCAACTAAGAGCAAGGGAAAATAAGCAGAGTGGATTTATGTCCTAAACCATTCCACCCACTGCCCAGCTTCCCACATCTGCTGACAAAAGGTCACATGACTACCCCTTCCTTCCTGTCCAACCCCAGAAACATGCACATCTCTTTCTGTCTCTCCTCCATCTCCAACCTTCCTCTACTTCACAAAGAAACAACTGAAAAAAAGTTTTATCCAAAGTGTATCATGGTCTATGTTTGTACCATGGGGTCACCTTAATGTGACAGGATACTAAAAGGAAGATATAATTGAATAACTAAAATAGCAATCACAGGAATAGCAGAAGTAAGTGATGTGTGAAGGATCTTATGTGTGTTGGCTAGTTTGTTGTTGTTGTTATAGTTTGTTTTATTTTGTTGTCAGCTTGATACAAGTCAAGGTCAACTAAGAAGAAGGAACCTTGGTGGTGCACTATCTTGATTGATGATTGATGTGAGAGGGCGTGACCCACTGTGGATGGTACTACCCCATAGCCAGATGGTCCTGTATTATATAAGAAAACAAATGAAGCAACACACAGAGAACAAGCCATATAATGCATTTCCCAATGATCTCTGCTTCAGTTCCTGCTTCCAGGATTTTGCTCTACTTGAGTTTCTACCTAGGTTTCCTCTGATGATAAACTGCAAAGTATAAGATTAAATAAAAAACCCTTTTCTCCCCAAGTTCCTTATGGTCATGGTGTTTATCACAGCAATAGAAGGCAAACTAAGATACTATGTATGAACCAAGTCAGCTAGTGGCAGGGACTTACTATGGCTCAAGAGAGCTGGAAAAACAGTGGTATAATGACAACCCAAGGTAGTCACTCAATACAGAAGATTATAAAGCCTTTCCCAGTGCCTGAGGTTCCTCCAAATATCCCATAGTGTTTGATTTTAAACAAGTTTCTTAAAACTTTGAGCTTCCATATCTTCAAGCTTAAAGTAAGAAAGATGATATTGGATTACAAGAATGCATTTACAGAATAAAGCAAATATGCAGAAATGGATTTATAAACTAAGAAGAACGTTGCAAATGTGAGTAGCTATCACCTTAATGCAAAGACCCTGAACATTTTGAAGTTTGATTTAGAATTACAAGCTTTGCTCACTGCAAACAACATGCCTAGTGTCATAATATGGAAAACCCAGGGCCACTGCCAGGTTCTTCATTCATGCACAAGAATGTAATGACTGTGTACAACAGGGCAATAGCCTGGCCATATAGTGATTACCTGTTACACACAAGTCCCAGTGTTTGGTCTCTAGAGTTGAAGAAAAGAAGACATGATTGCAGAAAAGCTTAAAATGAAGTCCTTAAGTATGTCTTAAGACCATCTAAGAAAACAAACTATAATAGAATATTCTATAATCATATTTTAAGTTGTATTTGTACATGGATACTATGTGAATTACATCGATTTGTGCGAAGATCACAGTTCAAGATTGTTCAAGGTGCCCCATAGTAATATCCTCTTAACTAGTTTGAACTGGTTTCAACAGAAACCAGGAAGGTCAGTGTCACATTGTATCATGAAGTCACCCTTTTAAACTGACCTTTCCCCTTCATTCGGGGGCTGCTTTATCACAGTGGGGACAAAGACTGTTGAGTCATCTCTGTTCTCATGATTCACTCAATATATTGGGACCTAAACACAGGAAATCTGGCCGGAGCAAACCCTTGTAGAGTCCAGTGTGCGGGAATGCCAGTTTATTCCATTCATTCTCTGATGAACCAAGGTGACCATTCCCCTGCCCCCAACCGTCCATTAGTCAGCCTTCTAATGTCAAAGCACAGTAGCTGCATTCCAGTCACAATCCCTGGGTCAGGAAAGTTGGTAGAGATGGACATTTCCATAGCATGCTGTTTTCAGGCCCTCTTAGTGAGACAGGCCACAGCAGCCTTCAGTGAAATTCTACTCACAGAACTATCATGCCACCTTCTGTCTGTTATGGTTTTGGTTCCTGGTCCCTTTAAGAGACAAGCCACGCCCACTCCCTCCCCATCTGCTGAGTCAGGCTGATTTTTAGCGTCCTGCCTGAGCTCACTCTCTTTTCCATCTTCCTCTCTGAGAGGCAGTTTAACTTCTGCCTCTCTCCCCACTTCTCTGCTTCCCCCTTCTGTCTTTCTCTTCTACTCTCTCTCTCCCTTCATTCTTCCCCCTCCATAACCCCCTTGAATAAATATTCAACCTCACTCTGCATGTTGTTTCTATTCATGTTTCTGTCTTCTGCCCGCCAACATGTGTCTCCCTGCCTGGGACCAGCCATTGCTCAGGAACCAGCAGCAATCTCTGCCTGGGACTGACTGCTCTCAGGGCCTGCTGCCTGCTGCCACATGGCCTGCCACCATCGCTTAGGGCACCGCTCTGGGACTGGCAGCCATCTCTGCCTGGGACTGGCTGCTCCCAGGGCCCGTTGTCTGCCACCACATGTCCCACTACCACCATTTGGGGTCTACAGCATTTCTGCTGCCAACTGCCACCAGGGATCTGGCAGCATTTTTTTTAAAAAAAAAAATATAAAACTGTCCCTGTGTGCTTCTTCCTTTCCTCACTAGATCTTTATTTTTTTCAACCTTTATTTTATGTCTGTTTTTCCTGCATTATGTCTGTGTGCCATATGTGAGTAGTATCCACAGAGGCCAGAAGAAGTTGGGGGAGCCCCTGGGTCTGAAGTTCCAGATCATTGTGAAACACTGGATATATACTGGGAATCAAACCTGGGTCCTCTGAAAGAGCAGCCAGTGTTATTAACAGCTGAGCCATCACTCAGGCCCTAGATCTTCATTTCTTTGAGGAGACCATGCTACATATAATGATGTTACCAGAAGTTAGGTGGTCACAGAGGTCTAAAGACATCAGGGACCTGTTTTCAGAACTGGATCCTACTCTTAAGCTGGTGTCTGCCTCATCTTAGCTCTCAGATGTGGAAATAACAGGAAACCACTTGTCAAAGAGGGTTTAGACAAAACTCAAGATTCTGGGGCTGCCCACTGAAACATCTGGGTTACTTGTGGAATCTGATTTTAGCTTCTCACATTCACATAACTCCAAGTCTGACTGCAAACACATGGCTTGCAGTGAAGATGACTTTGCCAGGAAGTCTACAGATTTACTGTAAAATGATTCACAGCTAACATACAACACATTTTACAACCTTGTTAAAATTGTTAAACATTGATAGGTTTGTTAGAAATTCTTCCTGTTTGGTAGAATGAGGCCTCCTAAGTTTTAACAGGTATCTGTCTTTTCATGTTGGCTGTAATGGAACAGGCTAAAACTGTTTTCCCACGAAAACCCACAGTAGTAATTCTGTCTACAAATTTTATTGATAATATATATTTTACCTGTTTAAAAACTTGTTGAGTGTGGAAGCAGGGAGGTAGCTAAGTGGATAAAAATCTTGCTGAAAAAGTGTGATTATCTGAGCTCAGATTTCTAAAACTTGGTAGGCACAGTGACTCTCCTGTAATCCCAACAACGGAGAGGCAGAGGCAGGGGATTCCTCACTAGCTAGAGGACAGTGGATCCTCTGGAAATGAAGTTACAAATGATTGTAAATCACCATGTGTCTTTGGTCTCCTGAAACAGTGGCCAAATCCTTAAGGTCTAAGTTCGACAAGCGACCTCTGCCCACTAAAATAAAATGGAGAGGGATTGAGGAAATTATCCTCTTCTGTTATCTACATGCATCCACCCACATGTAAACACACACACACACACCCTTAATTTTATACTAAGATCATGACTTGTGAGTCTGAGTTCCAGATTCTAGTTGCCTTCCTATTAAATCAGTATCGCTGTCATTGTGTAAACATCCACACATCAATACAACCATGTCGAATTTAAGAAGCAGCCTATTATTCTGGTCACAAGGCATCAATTAACAGCAAACTTCATAAAGATCAAAACTTCCAATTACTTAGAATCAAAGAAAAGTAGTACCGGGCATGGTGGCGTGATTCCAGCATTCAGGAGACTGGCGAAGGGAAAGTTTGAGTTTGAAATCAGCCTCACTAGCTAGCAAAACTTTGACTCAAGGAAGAAAAGGAAAGAGAAAGGAAGAAGAGAGTGGTAGGGATTTGAAGTCATGTCAAATGCAAAACTAAATATGCAACAGTAGACTACTCAACAAATCAAGTAAGAATTTTAGGTACAATCTCTTAGGTGTATTTAAAATTGCTTTCACAGGTAAATTCATACATAGCCTAGGAATTTCCATTATTAAGCCAAGCTTGGTGGCACATGCCTAAAATCCCAACAGCTCAGGAGCCTGAAGCAGAAGAGTCACAATTTCCCAACAGCCTTAACTACATAGTGAGATCTTATCTTGTTCTTCCAGTGCTGGAGGGGTAGAGACAGGAGGATCCCTACAGTTTGCTGGTCAGCAAGTCTAGATGAATCATCAAGTTCCAGGCCAATTAAAAAATATTATGGACATCTTCTAAAGAACTACACCCATGACTGACATCTTGCTCCCGAGTACATACACACACAAATGGGACACTGAACGTCTCTTTGACCTATCTTTGTGTCAGATCATTTCAGCAACTACTGTTACTCTTAATGTGTTGTAGAGCATGGAACTTGTGTTTCTCTGCTGTTCACACTGAAATAAAACCCAAGTTCAAGTCAGGCATTGTGATTCATACAAGAAACCACACACTTAGGAGACTGGAGCAGGAGGATCACCATGAGTTCAAGACCTGCTCTGGAGTGAGCTCCAGACCCTGTCTCAAAAAGCAAATCCACAAACTTTTAGAGAGGCCAAAAATAGCACCCAAAGAGACACAGCTCTAGGCAAATTCTGTCACATGGGAGGTCTGAGGAGGGACAATGGAAGTATCAGATTTTTACATGTGCCTTTTCAGCAAAAGGAAAGATGAAGCACTGAAAATGAAAGTCTCACTAATAATCCCCAGGTTAGAGAAAAGGGAACATAGGCATTAAATATAAGATCTAAGGGAGATGATCTCAGAGAGGCTTCCTGACTCAGCTTTAGCTGCAAACCCTGCAACTCTTTTAAGAGGTCCTGCCATGAAACACTTAAACGGTGTTGATGAAAAGCTGAATGTATGCTTTTCTGTTTTCAGCTATAGCAGGAAAAAAGCTGCACCATTTTAAAATGCCAGTTTTCTGGGCCATCATGCCAGGGCAAACTCTGACTCAGGCAGGCAGTCCAACTGAGTGTGGTCTGTAAGCAGAATGCTGCAGCTTGCTTGCTGGCAGGGACCTTGAAAAGCCTCAGAGTTGTTGCAATAAAAATGGCTAGAGCTGGTACCTCTGACATGAGGCTGGAAAGCTAAGGAATGGGCTGGATCTAGCTGTCAAAGCCACGGCTTTAATCCTTTCCATACTGCTTAGCATATTAAAGACTCTTGTAGTCAGAGAAAGACAGATATACAGTAAAGAGAAATTCAAAGACAAAAAACCCTCTAAATGGTTTATAGTGTGTTAAAAATATATGTAGGCTAAAGGTTAAAGTTCTTAAAGTTAAAAAGAGAGAGAGAGTAGTTGGGTGTGTAGTACACACCTTTAATCCCAACACTTTGGAGGCAGAGGTAGATTGACCTCTGAGACTTCAAGGGGCAGAAGTAGATTGACCTCTGAGTCTTCAAGGTGTGGCAAGATACACCTTTAATCCCAATGCCTGGGAGGCAGAGACAGGTAGATCTCTGAGAGTTCAAGGACAGCCTGGTCTACAGAGTTATTCAAGGACAAAGATACACAGAGAACCTGTCTCAAAAAGTAAAAGTAAAAATAAAAGAAATAGAGGTTAAAACAAAGCCGCACAAAGATGGAAAATACACAGAGAATCTTGATACTGTATGCTATTATGCTCTCTTTGAATTATTTGAATGCTGAGGAAAGAACAACAGCTACTAAAAGATATTTGTTTATAAATGCTGCTGAACTAATCCAAGATAGCTATTTTGAAAATACCTTGACTTCAGAATTTGGATCTAAGGCTATGATGTTTTGGAAAAGTTCTTCTTTTGTTTTCATAGAGGATGAGACCCTGTGAATTGCTTCTATCCCAACATGGTATGATAGACCACACCCTCCTGAAAGGTTGTAGTGAACACCCTCAAAAATTACCTCACTCAACTGCTGACTGAGATGAACTTGGCACACAGGTTATACCATGAAAGACCTAAATAACAGGACCCCCATTCAGCATGAAGCAGTTTGGAGAGAAATAACTACATCCATATTCCCAAATGTTGTTTATAAATGTTCTTTTATACTTAAAGGGGGAAATGATATAGATATGAATAATTTATATTGGTAAAAATTTTACTCTATTGGTATAAATTTAAGGCCAATTTTGTTATCTGTATATGTATTTCTGACCTTGACTAAGGTATTGCAATTATGTAGTTTATTTAAAAAATGTAATGTATAATCAGGAAATATAGGTTGTTAATGAATAATCATCGATAATAGTCAAGCTTGTAGTTATGTTAGATTTTCTAGACATGTACAGATATATTTCAGTTAAATAGGCATTCTTCATATCTTTCAAAGACTTCATGGCATTTTAAATGTTTTAATAACTTAGGG
>NW_004949170.1:1924263-1926450 GCF_000317375.1 Microtus ochrogaster | reverse complement strand
AAAAGCAGGCCTGCTCGCCACATTACTACAAGCTAGAGCTGGGGAGAGACTAGACATCAACATTGAACAGACAAAAAAAAACAAGAGAGAACAAAAAACAAAACTGTTTCAAGAACATGGGTAAGAGGATGAGGTGGAGCTGAAGCTAATCCGGTTGCACCCTGGAAGTACAGCAATGCATCCATTCCAGCTGATACTGATGAATTGATGAATATGATGCTTTCCATAAAAAATAAAAATAAAAAAGGAAAGAGGAGCACCATGGCTACCCAACGAACTGGGTGAAACTATAGTAATGGGCTGGCTATAAAATGAGTCTCGGCCTCTCTGCTACCTAGGGCTCCTTGGTGGTCACTGTTTGAGGAAAATATCATGACCCATTTCAGCCACCTTTGTCCTCTCTGGGTATCAGAATAGCCTTGAAGGTCCCAGCAAAGCTGAAAACAGAATGGCCAGGTATGATTACACATACCAATAATCCCAGTATTTTAGGAGGTAGAGTGTAGTGGTTTGAATATATGGCTCCATAGACTCATGTGTTTGAATACTTGGTTCATAGGGAGTGGCACTATTAGGAGTTGTAGCCTTGGTGGAATATGTGTGGTCCTCTTGGAAGAAGTTTGTACTGTGGAGGAGGGCTTCATGGTCTTATATGCGCAAGTTATGCCCAGTGTGGTATACAGTCACCTGCTGCCTGCAGATCAAGATGTCGAACTCTCAGCTCCTTCTCCAGCACCATGTCTGCCTGCATACTGCCATGTTTCTTACCGTGATGATAATAAACTAAACCTCTTAACTGTAGCCAACATCCATTTAATGTTTTCCTTTATAAGAATTGCCGTGGTCATAGTGTCTATTCAAAGCAATAAAACCCTAAGACAAGCTGTATCCTTTCTATGTATTCATAATTAAATTATCTAATATAATTAATTGCATTAAAACACTGAAGACAGGAGCTGGAGAGATATCCCAGTGGTTGAGAGCACTTCCTGCTCTTTCAGAGAACCCCAGTTCAGTTCCCAGTTGCCATTTGGGCAGTTCCCAATTTCCTGCAATTCCTACTCTAAGGGATCCAATGCCCTCTTCTGGCCCACATGGTCATGTGCACACATGGCATACATTCACAAGACACATACACACACAGATAAAACATACTAAAACTTATTTTTAATATAATGGCATATGAACATTAGAACTATGAAGAATATGGGTAAGGTTATTACTCCTTTACAGAATTTTTTCTTTTTTTTCCAGTGTTTTTTCCCCCTTGTTTTTGATTTTTTAATCAGGGTTTCTCTGGGTAGCCTTGAGTGTCCTGGAACTCACTCTGTAGACCAAGCTAGTGTCAAATTCAGAGATCCACCTGTTTTTGTCTCCCCAGTGCTGAGATTAAAGACATGCAACAGCACTTCTCAGCTCCTAACTTCATTCTAATGAGAAGAAATGTCAGGTAAGTTCACACTTAACAGTATTCTATGAAACAATTGTCCGACCTTCCCAGTATTACAGAGTGAGTGTGGGAAGCAGAGATGAAAACCAAGTGCAGCATGAGGTTCTGAGTGTGATCCCAGGCCAGAATGATATCAGCAAGAGCACTATGAAAATGCAAACATACTGGTAATTAAGCATATTGAGCCAGGTGTTGTGGTGCATGCCCGTAATCCCAGCACTAAGGAAACTGAGACAGAGGATCAAGTATCTGAGCCCAGACTCTATAGAGCAAGACACTGTCTGAAAAATATGAACCTGTAATAATAATAGTGATAATAATGATTAAAAATAAATAAGTTGTATTTGATCTGGAGGCAGCAAATTACATGATGAAAGAACAGTGATTCTGAAAACTGACAACAGTTTTAACTCAGCTTGATATGTGAACGTGAAATTCACATAGAGGACAAAAACTAACCATCATATTACAAAGAAAACAGAGGAAAACCTTCTGCCTGCGAATCCCGCCATTCAGTCATAAGTCAGGAATGTCTTGGTGAGGTACAGGCAAAGAGACCAATGTCATGAACTAAATGGTGCCTCCCCTAACAGTCATGTCAGAGTTCTGACCCCAGTACGACAGCGCCTTCAAGCTGTAATTAAGGTTAGATGATGAGGCTCCAGGGTGGAGCCCTAATTCAATTGACTATCAGAAGAGAAAGAAAGAGAAATGCCAGGCCCTTCAAATGACAGAAA
>NW_004949170.1:1918199-1919624 GCF_000317375.1 Microtus ochrogaster | reverse complement strand
CACACACACACACACACTCAGCTCACTCAACCCAGGGTGGGGCAATGACAATGCAGTGAGCTCCTGGTAATTGATACTTTGAGTCAGGAAAAGGACACAATAGCTCTGTCAGGTTCAAGGAAGGATCACCTCCTGTTCAGTCAACTCACTTACTGGGGACAGAAGATACCTGGCAGCTATTCAAGACCGCAGAAACCAGGAGTGGCTCTCAGGACCAGAAAACCCAGGAGAAATAGGATCTGATGCCCAGTTAAATGGGCAAACAGAACAGATGTCAGGTTTCTGAGCTCAGAGTTTAAGGCCAAGGTCAGGCTCAGGTTAGCAGAGACCACCTCTTGAAGTCCTAGGGTTCTCTGCACTGACCTAACCTTTCCTGTCCACTGCCTGTAACCAGCAAGTGGGAACAGAAGGAGGAGAGCCCAGCTGAAAGGAGACACCCCAGCATGTCAGAACACCTGGCCTCATGTTATAAAGTCCAGTCTCAGAGAAGCCCATTGTTTATTCAGAGCACCTGCCCACAACCCACAAAAGAAGGAACATCTGTTGAGAGGAACGTTCATAAAGGAACAATTGTCTGGGTCAAACTAGGGGTGGGGAGGAGGGAGAAAGATCTGCTCCCCAAGAACTCTTCCAGGACTTGACGCCAACAGCCTTGCCCTGAGCTTCTTTCTCAGAATTAGACTTTCTTGTTAATTTTTCTAAGTAGACTCCTTAAAAAAAAAAATCTCTTTGAAGACAAATTTGCATATCACTCAAACTTTTTTTAAGAGAACAAAAACTGAAAAAGACAAGGCAGAAAGATGGAGCATACACAAGACTGGATGGGTGATTGACAGGCAAGTAAACAGATAGGTTTTTGGTTGTAGTTATTTTCAGTTCTTACGATTGAGCTGAGGCCTCCCATATGCCAGGAATTTCTCTACCACTCAGTTATATTCCTTTTCCAAAGCAATAATTTAACTGAAAACTTCATTATACAGAATGGGCAAGCTGGGTGGCAGTGGCAGCAGTAATGGCAGAGTCTTTAGGCAGGCAGATTTCTGTGAGTTTGACGCCAACCTATGAGTAAGTTTCAGGACAGCCAGGGCTACAAGAAAAACCCTGTAACAAAGAAGAAGGAGCAGAAGCAGGAGGGGAGGGAGGGAGGGAGGGAGGGAGGGAAGGAAGGAAAGAAGGAAAGAAGAAAAAGAAAGAAAAGAATGGGCATTAAAGTTATAGAAAGTTAAAGAATAGACCTCGGCCATGCAACAAGAATTCCCTACATTCAGAAAATGAACAAGAGCAATCACTGGGCAACCCAGCATTGACTGGACCAAGACCCTTCCCCAGACCCCACCTCATTAAAACTTATTCTCCCATCCCTTTGACCCAGTGCAGAAGTATTAAATGAAGGAGAAACAAACCCAGGAGACAATGCTATATACA
>NW_004949170.1:1915453-1917576 GCF_000317375.1 Microtus ochrogaster | reverse complement strand
GACCAGACCTGCTAGCTGCTCTGCTGACAAGCAGCCTAACTGACTGCGAAGGTCCCGCCTCCAGAGTGCGCTGGCCAGAGCATCTTCCCTGGCACCAGCAATTGCGCAGATCCTCTGCGGAAACGCCGTTGGCTCTGCGCTCTGTCCTTCTCAGGGGACAGTCTCGAAGTTAACTTTGAAATTACTCTAATGAAAGCCAAGTTTGGTGTCCCGAGTTCACAGACACCAAGATCCTCAAAGACTTTGATGATCCCTCAAAGAGGGAGGGAGAGAGGGAGGGAGGGAAAAGGGGAGGGAAGAAGGGAGGAGGAGGAGTAAGGGGAGGAGAATGAAGGGGAGGAGGAGGAGAAAGAAAGGGGGGAGGAGGGAGGGAGGGAGATGATTCTCATATGAAACACTTCTGCAAGGTTAAAAAACGTCATGGGGAAATGCGCCTGCATCCTAAGCCCTGGGGCAATGATGAAGGTACGATTCATTGTAAGGGGAGGAGAATGAAGGGGAGGAGGGAGGGAGGGAGGGAGGGAGGGAGGGAGGGAGGGAGATGATTCTCATATGAAACATTTCTGCAAGGTTAAAAAACGTCATGGGGAAATGCGCCTGCATCCTAAGCCCTGGGGCAATGATGAAGGTACGATTCATTTTTCTCATTTTGCAGATGAAGAAATTGAGGCACAGGAAAGTTAAGAGTCGGTGCTGGGTAATGCCCTCTGCCACAGGACAAGAAGAAACTGAATACAAATGTGTTGATGGAACAGAGGAAAAGAAGCTAGCTGGGGTGGCAGAAGACACCAGACTTTTCTCTGGACTAAAAAGTGCCCATTTATTTATGTGCCCTTGTGTACAAAACTGCACAGCATTTTTGTCAATTGAACACAGCTCTAACTCAGTGTTTAACCTGAATCACAGTGAAAATGTTTGGGAAGCTCTGAAGAAGCCCAGTGCACAGCTCCCATCCTGAGCAAATGGGTGTTGCTTTTCTCCCTTAAAGTCCTTTGTGTGGTGGTCTCAGACAATGCAGGACCTTGTCTGCCTACAGTTAGCACGCCATTATTTTTACACAAAGACAAACACACTCCTGGGCTAGGGACCTAGGGCAAAATTTTAAGACAACTGGAGTTCACGGCCAGACTGACGTGAAATCCTTTCAGATATGAGAGCTGGAACCTGTGGGTTGCGGGGACCTGTGGGTTGTGGGAACTGCAGTCTCTGTGGGAAAGGAAAGGAGTTGAGTGAAGCACCGCCCTCACCCACAGTTATTAAACTCCCACGCTATTCTTTGCAAGGCTTCAAGCAGAAGCTCAGTTTCCTGGGGTAACCAAGCCCTGATGCACAAGCAGAACCAGGTTGTACAGAGCCTCCTGCAGCCAGGGGCTGGATCACCCACAGAGCGCAGGACTGTGTCCACTACTTTCCACAACTGACCTCTCCATCCTGACCCTCCCTGACCTCAGAGCAGCCCCTCTCCCCACCTATCTCATAGCCTTTCCGCCAAGATCAGCTCAGGCAATGGAGGGATGTGACCATTTTACTTCTTTGTTTCTGTGTTTGTTTAGCTTACAAAATGGTGAGTTTGATTATGACATTACATTTGATTGTACTTTGCTGAGATTACCTGAAGCCTGGGGTTGACAAGACTGGAGACCCCTTTTAGGGCGCAGCCCATGTTGCAAGGACACACACACACACACACACACACACCAGTAATATCTCTGGACCAGCAAATGTCCCATGGAAAGAAAAGTTGTCTACAGATGAGAACTACTGCTCTGGGAGAAAAGGACCCAGCCTGGCATGTGGATGAGGAACAAGAAATGCTTTCTGGACCAATGTCATGGAATCCTAACTGGTCTTATTAAATAAAAACCCAGAGTCAGATATTAGGGTGTGAAACCTGAAAGATCAGAGAAGCAGAGCAGCAGTCACTAATTCTTACCTCCAAAAAAAAATCTTCAGACCAAATGGGCTGAGCTCCTGTCTCAGAATGAATGCCATCTCTATGAAACCTCAGACTGAATTCTGACCTCCTGTCTATTCTGGCCTTATATTCCTCTCTCCACCGAGTCATATCTCTTCCCATCTCCATCTTCCTATGCCTGGGATTAAATGTGTGAGCCACCACTGCC
>NW_004949170.1:1913162-1914304 GCF_000317375.1 Microtus ochrogaster | reverse complement strand
CCCTCCCCTGGCCCACAATGGTTGCAACCTGTCCCTATGCATGGTAGAGAGGCAAGGCCGGGGCCAGTCATATCATATGTGCTGGCATGTGAGTAGCCCTCATTCCTGTAAGCAGCTGGATCTCAGTGACCAGGTGATGGCGTCCACCCTCTGGAAAGCTGAAGAATGGACCACACTGGAGGAGAGGAGGGTCAGGCTAGTGGAGGATCGGTGCCTTTGGAGGCCTTTGTTTACCTCTGAAGTGCAGAACCTACCAGTCCTGCTGCCACAGGGAGAGGAGGGGGCTCTGGGTGTGGAGTGCCCATCCAGAGTTCATGTCTTAAAGACTTGTTGGAGAAGCAATTGGATCCCGGGACTCTGACCTAATAAGTGTCCCTTGGTGGATTTGTACTTGATAGCGCTGTTGGGAGATAAAAGGTGAAACATGTTAGTGTGTCCTGGAAAGGGGTGTGTGTGTGTGTGTGTGTGTGTGTGTGTGTACACTTGCATTTGCATGTGTGTATGAGTTAAGGGAGATTCCTGATAGGGAGCAGATAGGGAGCGGGGTCTCTGATAGATACTAAAATTGACACACACAGCTTCTTCCTCCCCATTCTGACCTGAAACTGTGACATGAAGTCTAATGGGTCTTAATAAATAAAACCCAGAGACAGATATTAGGGGGTGGAAGCTGAGAGATCAGAGAAGCAGTGCAGCCAACAAGAGAGAGCTTTTACCTCTACCAATGCTCAGACCGAAGGGGCGATCCTGTCCTCAGACTGGCTTCTCAGACTGCAATGAAGTCCTGTTTCCTCCTGCCTTATATTCCTCTGTCCACCCAGCAATATCACTCCTGTCTCTACCTCCCTAATGTTGGGATTAAAGGTGTGAGATTCCACATGCTGAGATCCCCTTTGTATGAGCTGTGTTACTCTTTTAGACAGATTTAATCTCATTAGCCCAGGTGGCCTTGAACTAACAGATCCCTCTGCCTCCACCTCCTAAGTCTTGGGATTAAAGGTGTGAGCCACCACTTTCTGGTTGATAGTGGCTTAGCTCTGCACTCTGCTCTTCAGACAAACTGGGGTGCACCCACACACAGAGACAATGGGGATGTTCTATCGGGAACTCACCAAGGCCAGCTGGCCTGGGTCTGAAAAAGC
>NW_004949170.1:1910850-1911542 GCF_000317375.1 Microtus ochrogaster | reverse complement strand
GAAAGCAGCGCCAGAGAACCACTATGGAGCTGCCAGAATCAGAAATGCTGAAACCTTCCCGGTAAGCCACGACCTCATGGTGATATACAGATTAATAGCAATGGGTTAAATCAAGATGGGAGAGTTAGCCAATAAGAGGCTAATGGGTCAAGCAGTGATTTAATTAATACAGTTTCTGAGTGATTATTTCAGGTCTAAGCTAGCCAGGTGACCTGGCACCAACAAGTGGCATCCCCTCCTCCAATGACTGGAGGGCACTATAGGGCTATTATTAGGGAGAAGTAGCATCACTATGCAAAGCATTATTGTTGCCCCTGGAGTCATTGACACTGATTTTTTAGAGAGAAATCAAGGTTATGACTCACTCACCTAATGGAGTTTCTGTGGTAAAGACAGGTCAGAGGCTTGTACAATTAATTTTAGTTTCTGCTGTGCAAACCAAACATCAAATTAAGAGAGATAAGAGAGGAAAGGCCAAATTTGGTTCATCTCATGCCTATTGGCAACAAGCCATAGGTACTCAAAGGCCAAAATTCACCTTGTTTATAAACAGAAAAAAAAAATTCTGGTCTTATAGATACTGGTGCAGATATTTTGGTTATAACTAATAGATGGTGGCTTTCTAACTGGCCCAAGACAGAGACTATTACACAGCTACAGGGGATTGGTCAGACTCAAAATTTTGAACAAAA
>NW_004949170.1:1896426-1904805 GCF_000317375.1 Microtus ochrogaster | reverse complement strand
CCCAACCCTTTACTCTAAGACAATGTCTGTCTTTGAGGTTGAGATGTGTTTCTTATATGCAGAAGAAGGATGGATTCTGTTTTTGTATCCAATCTGTTAGCCTGTGCCTCTTTATAGGTGAGTTGAGTCCATTTACATTAAGGGATATTAATGACCAGTGGTTGTGATCTCCTGATAATTTAGTTTTCATCGTTGGTGATGTTAATTTGTGCATTTTTTTTCTTCTTTGGGATTTGCTGCTATGAGATCATCAATTGTCCGTATTTTTGTTGGTGTACCCATCTTCCTTGGGTTCGAGTTTTCCTTCTAGAATTTTGTGTAGTGTTGGGTTTGTGGCTAGGTATTGGTTAAATCTAGATTTGTCATGGAATATCTTTTGTTTTGTCTGTCTATGGTTATTCACAGTTTTGCTAGGTATAGTAGTCTGGGTTGGCATCCAGGGTCTCTTAATATCTGCATAATGCTTGACCATGACCTTCTGGCTTTCAATGACCTTCTGGTCTCCAATGAGAAGTCAGGTGTAATTCTGATAGATCTGCCTTTATATGTTACCTGGCCTTTTTCCTTTGCAGCTCTTAGTATTCTTTCTTTACTGTATATATTTAGTGTTTTGATTATTATGTGGTGAGAGGACTTTTTTTGGATCCAGTCTATTTAGTGTTCTGTAAGCTTCTTGTGTCTTCATAGGCATATCTTTCTTTAGGTAGAGAAAGTTTTCTTCTATGATTTTGTTAAATAAATTTTCTGTGCCTTTGAGTTGAACTTCTTCTATACCTATTATTCTAAGATTTGGGCTTTTAATGGTGTCCCATATTTTCTGGATATTTTGGGTTAAGTGTTTATTAAATTTAATGTTTTCTTTAACTGATAAGTCTATTTCCTCTATTGTATCTTCAGTTCTTGAGATTCTCTCTTTCATCTCTTGTACTCTGCTGTTCATGCTTGCGTTTGTGGTTCCTGATCTTTTTCTCATGATTTCTGTTTCTATAATTGCTTCGGCTTGTGTTTTCTTTTCTATTTCAGTTTTCAAGTTCTGGATGGTTTCTTTTATATGTTTGATTTATTTTTCTTGGTTTTCTTTAAGCGATTTGCTTGATATCTTCCAACTTTTTGCTTGTCTTATACTTAATTTATTTAAGGGAATTTCTCATTTCATGTTTAAGAATTTCAAGCATTCTCTTGAGGTTATTTTTAGGGTCCTCATTGTTGTCTAGGTTCACAAGAGATATTTTAGAGAGAATTAAAGTAATTCTTTCCCAAATCACCAAGGTAGCTTCCTTTAAAAACATTTCTCCCTTTTTCTAACAGTAAGGTAAAAGACCGGTGAGATGTAAGTCAGGTGATGAAAAGTTGATTCATCTTCTATTTCATTGCAATGAATTATATTCTAGTAGTGTTTATGCATCTTTATGTACTTCTTGCTGTTGCTTAGGGCTGACTTTCTGTCCTTGGCGGAGTAGGATGAGGTAGACGAGGCTCATTGCCAATTTACCTCTTAGCTCACACATTTTTAAGCAGGAGGCAGAGGCAGGAAGGAGCCTCCCTCCCATTGATGGGTCAAGTCTTGAAGAGCAGCATCTGATGCTGACCTCTTGCCCCCATAAGCATGTGCACTTATGTACCCCAATAACTCAAAATTCCACATTAAAAACAAAAATAAAAAACCCCAAGAACCCCTCAAGAAATCAACTAATCTTATGTTAATCTGATAGGACTAGAAGATTAAAGAGTTTTATTAGTCTAAAGAAGGCCTAAGTGTTTAAAGTAAGATTTCTAATTAGAAAATCATTTTTCAGTCTCTTTCATCCCCTCTTCCCATCGTTTCATCCACCCAGAGGGGTGTCCTCCATTTTTCTGGTTGAAGAAGCTACCTCTCATGCTAAGGACAGTTTGTTCTTGTGTTCCAGATTAATTTAAGAACAGGAAAGGACTGAGATGGTCTGTCTGCAAAGCATCTTGGGGAATGTTTGGGAATAATTTCTCAGAGTTCTCCAACCATTAAACACCCCCCTCCCAACCCCACCAACATGGGAAATGGTCCATGCTGTAATAACAGAGAACCACCAGTAGGTGGCGAGAAAGGACAAGATTCTTGGTCAGGTGTCACAGTCCCTGGGGCAGGCAGCCTGTTTGTCCACCATGATGAAAGCCAAGGTCTATTAACCAGGAGGAAGAGAGAAGACAAACCCACACAAATTGTGAGCTAACAAACACACCATTTACAATGCTTTTATCCAAGATAATTTGTTGTTCAAGATGTTGGGCAGGTCTAAAATTAATATGTGTTTACATATAAATGTGTAATATATAAACACATATATCATAAATGGCTTCATGATGGCATTTTCATACATATATATCATGCATTTTTGCTGCTGTTCACCCCTTTTATAAAGCACCGCCCTCTGACTGTTCCCATATGAATCCTTTTTTTTTTTTTCCTTTAAATGTGTATGGGTGTTTTGTCTTTATTAGTGCCTCGTGCCCAGGGAGGATAGAAGAGGGAGTCAGATCCCCTGAGACTGACGTTATAGACAGTTATGAGCCACTGTAAGGTGCTTGGAATCAACTCCTGGTCCTCTGGAAGGGCAGCCAGTGCTCTTAAGCACTGAGCCATCTCTCTGGCTTCCTACTTGTTCCAGCCCTGTATACCTGGGTATACCCTGCAGAAGGGGCATTTAGAAATTTAACACTTAGCTTCCAGCTACCACTGGACAGTTGCCATGAGTTCCTGGTGGCAATTTTTAGTAGTGAGAATAATTTCTGCCTGAGTAATTCAGAGATGTGAGATGTGTCCAAATCTTGGGATATCTTTGGTGTATTTTGTAGCAGGCCAGTTTTCTCTGTGGGTCCTTGCCAAAATATTTGTCTAGGGGTCTTGGCAACCCTAACAATTTAGATTTAGTCACCCATCCCCAGTAGCCAAATATAGACAAAGCAAGGGGTTGAGGACTTGAATGAGCAGGTAAGAGCACTGGCTGCTCTTCCAGATGACCCAGGCTCAATTCCCAGCATCCACATGGTGCTCACGCTGTCGAATTTCCCTCCCAGTCAATCTGACATCCTGCTCTGGCCTTTAAAGGCACTGGGCACACATAAAGATGTCTGGTGCCCAACACACATGCATACAATAAAAATAAATCCAAGAAATAAACATAAGAGAGAAATGATAGTGAAGAGCAGAGAAAGGGAATTCATTCGAGGTGTTCAGATGCAGACCAGGCAGCTGCATAGACCCTGACTGTAGCAGCCTCCCCTCCCAGTCTCTCTAACGAGCAGTCTATGAACCTAAAGCTTCCTAACAGAATCTCTAGTCCCAAATTGCTTGATTCTCCTAGGAGGTGGCCGGACCTGAAATAGCAAAGGGATCCTGATGAAGCCTCCCACCCCTGAGCCCTGCTGAAGAATCACAGTTGACCTGGCTGCTGGCTCTAGGGAGACCCTATAAGGAAGATTCCTGACTCAGCTCTATGATCTTGAACTCTGCGGAGTTTTTGTCTAACGGTTGTCTCTCCATCTGCTGATGGCATTTGTAACTATTCTAATGAACTTCTTACCCCTGCCATCTGCTGCAGTGACCTCCTGGAACCATTTCGCGGATGTGAGGCTTAAATTTCCACAGAGGTGGTGAGTATACACACAGCTGAAGAATCCTGGCCAAGGTGTGGTTCTCTGTCTAAACTCCAGTCTCTCCTGTAAGGTAGTTTCCACACAAGTTGTCCAGATGGTGTGAAATTTCCTCTTAGGCTCCAGGTTCCTCCTCTGGCTGGCCCCGGGCTTCAGCTTTTTCCTCCTCCCAGCCCAAGATCCCTGGGGAAATTTCAGTTCCATTGGGATAATTGTTTCAGTAGCCAGATGGCCAAATGAGGGATGCACATCTCTTTGGAATGTCTTGGCATCTGCCAGGTTGGTTACAGCTTTTCTATGGAGAAACGTGAGAGTCAGACATCCAGTTCACCTAAGTCTTCACGGCTAACAAAGGCCTAGGAAAGGACACCAGACTCTCCTGGCTTGAAAGAGCTGTCTGTCTTCTCGCAGCTTAGATTGACTTTTGTGTCCGCACAAATCATGCACCCAGTTCTCTACTCTGGGGTGGGCTAACTGCTTCTGCTGTAGAATGTGGTTCTCTGGACAAAACAGCTGCCATCTTCATGGGATCCACAGGCCCTGCTTGTAGAATGTCATCACAGCCATGCTTGTCTGTTGGTGTTCCCTATAGAAGGAGGGTCGGGGCAGTTTACTGGAATCTGTCTTGAGATTCTGTTGTCTTCTACCAGCCATTCGTGTGCAGTTCTGTCCCAACTGAGCAGGGCCTCCTGAGTCTGGGGAAACCTTTAGTATATAGGCTGGGAGAAGACTTCCATCTATGGTGACTTGAGGAAGCCATCATCCATGCTGGGGTTGTTATCTTCTAGGGGTCTTGGTCAGGTTCCTTTGCTGGGACAATTAAGGAATTAAAAGGCAGGAAATCTTGATCATATCAGGTAGCTGCAGGGAAAATCTCAGACTCAGAAGTCAGAATCAGTCCGTAAGGAATTGCCTTTTTCGAGGCCAGCCTGTTCTAGAAGAGCTAGTTCCAGGACAGGAACCAAAAGCTACGGAGAAACCCTGTCTTGAAAATTAAAAAAAAAAGAATTGCCTTTACTGGGGGTAAGAAAGAACACACCCACACACACACACACACACACACACACACAATCAGACATAAAAACAGACACACATACAGAAACACATACAGATACACACAGACACAGACACACATACAGACACATATATACTGACACACACACAGACATAAAACACAGACACACACACACACACACACACACACACAAGGAAAGAAAGAAAGAGACCTTCTGCAGAGCAGATTGGGGTTCCTGAAGCCTAGCCTTTTCAGTGGGCTTGGGGTTTTAAGGGTCTTTGAGATTTCCTTTCCTTAATTTAGGGCTGGTCAGTTTCAATAAAATCAAGGAGGCTGATAGGCCCCCAACTTTGGGGATAAACATGTCCTGAAAGTCCATCAAGTTTTTGTTTCGAGCTTCCAGATTTTGTCTCAAATTAAGCAGGAAAGGAAGAAGCCGGGACCTATCTTTGGCTGGGCTTCTGATCTGTCTCCTTCCAGGGGTCTGTCTAACTCTGAGTCCCTCAGGGTCTCCCATTCTCCTTCCAGGAACCCTCCACTCAGGCTGTGTAAGACTGTCAGATGAACTTGTTGGGTCCCCAGGGTGTACTTGTGTTTTGGTTTGTCCCTGGGACCTTCTGGGGAGGGGGTAGAAGCTTTTTGTGTCTCCCCAGGGAACAGACGGTTACCTTTTGATAGTGTTCTAGGATTCCAAGGTAGGCAATGGTCAGAAATTGCTTGTGTTTCCACCAATAGGGAGAGGAGATAGATCTATACAAGTATGAAGCTTGAAGGAAACAGGTATCTCAAAAGCCCCATTCTTGAAGAGGGAGCATCTTAGGGGCTTTATGGAGTGACTCCTGGACCATCCCTCCTAGTCCCGTCCCTGCTGCAACTTTCTGTCCCAGCCCCATTCATACCTTTGCTTTGTCAACTTGTATGGTACAGCCCTTAGTCTTTTCTTTTGAAGATCAGGTGCAAGTGTGACCCCCACGGTGCTGTAGTACCCGCTAAATGTACTAATTCGCAAGTGAAGTGGAGTTGGGGGTGGGAGTGGGGCTGGACTCCACCACTGTCTGCCTCTGAGTATAAGTGAAAAAGATAGATTGTTGTAAGTTAAAGAAAAGGTGAAGGGAGGGTCATATCGGGTCTTGGTTTACACTGAATACCAAAGCCCTCAAAGTGCAAGATCAGCCATTTTCATCCAGGCAATGCGCTCCTCCTCACAAACAGTCTCTGAGTTTTAGGGAAACACGATGAGCTCATATTTCAGTCTGCAGCAATGTGGTATGGTTTGGCTGTGTATATGGACCATGTGTACTGGTGTGACTCCGTCTCTCCAAGGGCAGTCTGCTGCTCACACTCTCAGACTTGGCCTTGTCTGGGCTCAGTACCACTGGCTTCCTCGGGGTTCTGCAGGGGTCCTTCTGCTGCCTGCCCCACATGCTCCTTAATGGATGTTACTCTCCTCATAAGGCCACTGGTTCCCTTTAGCGCTTGTGTTAGTTCATTTTCTCTCGACAACTGAATGACAGAAGCCACTCAAGGAAGGACAGGTTTATTTTACTCAGCTTTGAGAGTACAGTCCACCACAGAGAAGGAGGTTTGGTGGCGGCTGCAGCCACAGCTGTGACAGCAAGGGTGCGAAGCTGGCAAGGGTGCGAAATTGTGAAAGTAAGTTCCAGAGAAGGACCGAAACTTCCCCTGAGGTTTCTGATTGTGCTGCAAGTCCAGAGGTGAAACACCTGGATGCACCTTTCTCGGTACTGACCCAACAACATCTTTGTGACCATTATGTAGCCCATGGAAGGAAGAAACTGCTATCTGTGCCTTGATTTATGACTTGTCTTTGTTCTGTTACTACAAAAGACTTCCTCAAATGGTTACCACATTGAAACAAGGAATTTGAGGCCACCTGAATCTGTGCTCCTGGGTCATGGCCACTCCTGTTTGTGTCCAGAGCAAGCTCTCTCTTATCTCCTCTGAGGTGAGAGCTGTGTTTTATGCTGGGACTTGCCTTCTCTTCCCATGTCTGTTCAGTCCCAGACCCCAGCTCCCTGAAATGCACCCTCTTTCCTCTTCAGTTAAACCTCTCAGGAAGCGCCCTCACAACCATATCCAGAGGCGTGTCCCCTAGGTGGCTCCGAACCCAGTCCAGTTTACAGATGAACACAACCGCATTGCATGGCTCCATACAGCACAACTGGGCTTCTTCTTAAGTAGTTCTGATCTCAGAAGGAATCTAAGGCTATTCAATATCAACTATAGTTTTTGATTGGTCACTACAATTTCTTACCTAATTGTATCAGTAATTAAAACATTTTGTTTTGTAAGTGGTGTGGGGCAGGGAGGAAACCTTGAGAGACGGTCCTCATCATCAGCTTTGTTGAGGGAAGGGAAGGTCACTTTTTCTTTTTTTATTTGTGTAAATATTTTGCCTGCATGTATGTCTGTTTTTGCCATCCACCTTTCTGCCCCTCAGGCTGACGGCTCCGCCAGTTTCTGGAATCTTCTGCTTCTGCCTGCTATCTCGCCTTAGGAGCACAGTTACAGGTGTCTGTTACTGCACTTGGCTGGGGTAGGTTCTAAGGATTTGAACTCCCGTCTTGGAGCCTGCACAGCCAGCCCTTTACACACTGAACCATCTCCCCAGTGTTTTTATTTTACTGAGGCTCTTTTCATGTGGTTTCCTGGGAGAGACGTGAAGTAGATACAATGCTGATGTCCGTGTAAAGGTGCCTATGCCACAGACGCAGCACTCACAAGTACTGGAACCAGGGCAGATTACTCTTCAGTGACGGAGAAGGAGCCCAGTAGAAACTGTGTGACTACAAACAGAAAAGCAAGCTTGTTCATACAAGATCACAACCTGGGGAGCACGAGATGGTCATGGAAGCTAATTTAGTAGTCTGCACTTCAATTTGAATTTTATTTTGTTTTCCTGAAGGTTTTGTGTCAAGGTTTAGGGACCCACTGTGAAGGGAAGTCTGGTAACTATGGTAACACCATAGCATTCCACAAAGTAGCTCCCAGAACTCAAGGCTCTGGAGTTGGGGATTAATCCCTATAACAAAGGGTTTTCTTTTCTAGTGGGCACGGGGAGGCTCCTGTCTGTGGTGGTGGCCTGGACAAGCTTTCAGGCCAATGACTCCGGAGGGAAGAAAGTGAGTCCTAGCGTCCCGCTCTTGGTTGCTTTATGAACAGATAAGTGAGCGTGAGAGTCAGCGGGAGCCTGTTCCTGAGTGACCCAGGCGCCTTCTTAGCAGTCACAGACTCCTCACATAGGTGCAGTCCCTGACCTCAGTCTCTCTTCAGAGTCCGCCTTAAAACACCCTGATGACCAGGAGCAGTCCGACTGCTGCTTTGCTGTCTGCTTCTCACAGACACGCAGCTGCGTCATCAAGGATGTTAACCGTCCTCCGATAACCACCCGCACGCTGCAGACTCAAGACAGAGCAGGTCCGCAGTTAGTGAAATGTCCTCCCGGAGAGCATCCAGCCTGAGATGCAACGTTGTCTCAGAAAACTAGGAGAGTGTGGTTTGAACAATTTAGTGAGGGGAAAATGTGTCTGAATTCCGGTTTGTTTTGCTCTGTGGCACCAGTTGCAGGGGAGGGGACAGGGCGAGCGCAGAGGTTCTGTAGTAAGAGCGTGGCTTGCTTTTACCCCCTGGTATTTACTTATTATTTTATGTATTGCTTACCTAGTGTGCATTTCTTGGTTTGCTTATTTTCTGCATGTGTTTTGGAGGAAGGAAAT
>NW_004949170.1:1890791-1896261 GCF_000317375.1 Microtus ochrogaster | reverse complement strand
TTACGTCTACACAGGCTGGTCTCGAACTCACAGAGATCCGCCTGCCTCTGCCTCCCGAGTGCTGGGATTAAAGGCGTGCTCCACCACCGCCCGGCTTCTTTTTTTTAAAAATAATTTTTTTTAAAGATTTATTTATTTATTAAGTATAGAGTGGTTTGCCTGCCTGCAGGCCAAAAGAGGGAACCAGATCTCATTACAGATGGTTGTGAGCCACCATGTGGTTGCTGGGAATTGAACTCAGGACCTTTGGAAGAGCAAGCAGTACTCTTAACCTCTGAGCCATCTCTCCAGCCCTGGGCTGGATGTTTCTAAGGATGATTCAAGATTGCGAAGCAGCAGGACTGCTTAGTACCAAGTGAAGTGCTAGTACAGATCGGAAAGAAACGTGTTATTGTTATTGCTTGGGGCTTTCTTTTATGGGTGTCAGATAAGGAGTCTGGCTGCCAAGGGCACTGCACAGGTGGTTCAATTTTGACTGACAGGCTTGGTTTATGCAAGCTTTTGTTCCCTTCTCAAGATACCTCTGACTTTAATCTTATGTGCATCAACCCTTGCATAGACGTAAGACTATAAGTAGGGAGCTTCCCTAACAGTTCACTCAGAGGAAAACCCCAAAGCAGGCTAGGCCACATTGCCCATTTTCTGTGGTTCTAGAAGGGGGAGGTAGGAATGTATTTCAGGGTGTGTTTGAACAGAAACCAAGCAGGTGCACACACAGCTGGGTGCAGATGGAGGACGTAGGTTGCTCACAGGTTTCTAGTGGTGTTGTTCGGACAGGACTGGGTGTGGTAAGCGGAGTTTAGGGTTTCAGGCAGCCAAGGACAATATTGGAAGTACCTTGAAGGACAGAGATTACTCAGACCTTTCTCTGGAGGTTTTCAGGCCCCAGGGACATCTTGTGGCCATTAACACACTCTCTGGTGAAAGGAAGATAAGGTTAGAGCAGCTAGTGAGCAGATTGGTGGGGGCTGAGTCCGAGGTGAGTGTGCAGTCCTCCGTTGCCTAAGGAGAGCGATTGCTTCTCAATACGGTGCATCTTCATACACTCACTATTTTCTCTGTAATATTTAGCTTGCTCTGTTATAAACTCACTATGTATTTAACCTGACTTTGAACATTTGATCTGCTTTTTGAGTTATTGAGTCAGGGTTTTTCTCTTTAGCCCTGTCTATCCTGGAATTCATTCTGTAGACCAGGCTGGCCTTGAACTCAGATATCTCCCTGCCTCTGTCTCCCTTGTGCTGGGATTAAAGGTGTGGGCCACCACTGCCTGGCTTGATCTTTTACTTTTAGAAAAGATTACACACTGTAAAGTTCATCTATTTTTATGCGTATGGATGTTTTATATAAACACATGTCTGTGTACCGTGTACACATGGATGCCAGAAAGGTGCCTTGTATTCCCTGATGCTGGAGCTACACATTGGTTTGAGTCATTATGTGGGTGCTAGGAATTGAGCCTGGGTCTTCTGGAGGAGCAGCCATTGAGTGCCTTCCACTGCTAAGCCATTTCTACAGACCACGGCTGATCCTTTTGACTTTTGCTTCCATGTGCTGGGATTGCAGGGCTGTAGGAACACACCTGGGTTCTCCATCAGGTACATTTTTAAGATGTATTTATCATTATATACACAGTGTTCTGTCTGCATGTATGCCTGTAGACCAGAAGAGGACATCAGATCTCATTCCAGATGGTTGTGAGTTGCCTTGTGAATGCTGGGAATCGAACCTGGGTCTCTAGAAAATCAGCCAGTGCTCTTTACCACTGAAGCATTTCTCCAGCCCCATCAGGTAGGTACAATCTTTAAAAAGATTCCAACAGTTTAAACTTGTGTTGATTAATTGATACAGAAGGGCCTGGGCCGCTGTGGGCAGTGCTGGTTGTAGGCGTGTGGTCCTTAGTCACAGGAGAAAGCTAGTGAAGGGCAAACCAGTGAGTGAGAGAGCCTGTAAGTAGCATTCCTCTATGGGTCCCACCTTGAATTCCTGCCTGACTTCTCTCAAGGATGGGCTGTAACTTGATACCCAAGAGCAAGCCCTTCCCTCCCCAAGACTTAGAGGTCTTGGGGCTCTAAGTCAGGGCATTTCACCACAGTACCAGAGAGGAAACAGGAAGTAGGACACCTGTCCCAGTGTTTTTGAGACAAGGTTTCATTCTCTAGCTCAGGTTGACTTGCAACTCATGACAGTCCTCCTGCATTAACCTCCCACAAACTGGTATTACAGGCTTCAGCCACCCCATGTGGCTCTGACTTTGATACGTTTTTGTTTTCCCTTACAGAACTTATGAAGGGTTTTTTTTAACTAAATCACTGCTCCCCATACAGTTTGTGTTTAATCTGCAGGGCATCCTGTCCTGGGGTGAACTTGTTTGGTTTGTTAGAACCATTAAAGAACAATGTCTCTGCCCTTCCTTTAAGGTCCCATAACACTTCAGGAAACCTAAAGTATCCACACTCTGCCACTCTAATGCTGCTCTGCCAGGAGCCATTTCCTCCTAAAATCATTACAGGAACCATCACCCTGGGGAGTCTGCAGATCTGTCAGGAGCCATTTCCTCCTAGGATTATTGCAGAAGCCATCGCCCTGGGGAGTCTGCAGAGAACTCCACACCCCTAATTGTGTTAGGAATTGTTCTATTGACAGAGACTACCCCACACCCAAATTGGCTGTTAATGGAGAGCTATCTGTTAGCGGAACCCGCCCCACATTCCAAACTATCTAGAGAACTAGGTGTGTCAACTCCTAGTTGTGACTTCCTGGCCTAAGTGACCTGACCGAACTTAACCTCCTGGACCATGTGACCAACCTGAACCAGGCCCCTGTGCCCATCCCCCAACTCCTTACCCTATATAAGCTGTGTTGTTCCTTTGCAAAACTACAGCTCCCAGCGTTCCCCTGGTTTATGGATACCAGCGCGTGCAAGCGCAGGACACATTCCCAGAAGCCTTTGCATTCCTCGTTAAAAGGCGAGGGTCGCCATGACCCCCCCCTTTTCCCCCGCCTCTCCTGTTGTCTCTCCACACCTGTACCTACCTGCCGTTACCCCTCCCCCATTAAAGTGCACCCACGTGGGACCGCCGCATGTCTGTGTCTCCTTTCTCCGCTTAACGTCTTTACCCTTTAACCCCGCAGACAAGAAAGCCAAAAATAAGAACAACAATTGGTGCCGCCGTGGACTCGGTAACCTTTCTGTCCCAGTGCCTGAGGCTTTGCCTCTGGGCTTCACTGGCACGAGGTCTGGACTGACCACCTGCAACCACCTCCACCTGTTTACCACGGCCATCTAACACCAACTGATTCGTGAGTTAACCTAAGCTGGCTTCCTTTCCCCAGGCCGGCCGGCTTTCTTTGGAGCATCCTGGGCAAGGTCGCTGACCCCCCTCCCCCTTCCCCCCAGCTTTCTGCCCTTGCCTGAAACCTGCCTCCGTCCGCGCCTGGAAGCTCGGTACTTCCAGCTTCTCCCTCCCTTTTTCTAATTTTTCTCTGTCTTCTTTATGGCCCGCTGTGGAGTGGTTGCCCTCCAGGCTGTGCGGTCAGCCCCCAAAAGCTTAATTGTCTCCTCCCAGCCAGGGCTTCCCCATTGGTAGCTGGGCTCAGGTCGATTGAGCAGTAGCACGCTGGGTACACGGACGCCTGTACTCAGGGCTGCCATGTTCGTGGTACCCCGGTACCTTTTGCGAACAGGCTCATGTTTTTGGCCATGGGCTCCAAACCGTCTAAAACAATTCCCCCATCCTCTCCTCTCGGGCAGCTTCTGGAAGCTCTGAAGCCTCATGCCCTGATTCCCTCCGTAAAACTATCTACGTTAATCTGCCTATGCTCCAAAACTTGGCCAAAGTACAATTTACAAGGTTCCTTCCGTTGGCCTTCTCAGGGTTCATTTGACCCCGACATTCTACGAGAATTGGCCAATTTCTGTCACCGGTCAGCTAAATGGAAAGAAATGATGTACATTATGGCATTCTTTTATATGGCCCTAAAGACTGACCCCACCAGCTCTTCCCACTGTTCACCTGCTCACATGTTCTTGGCAATGCCTTCCCTCCAGGAACCCTCCGCTCCCGCCATGGATCCAGCGGACAAGCCCCCACCCCCCCAACCTCATGGGACCACCCCTTCCCATCCTGCCCAATCGGGGGACACCTCCCCTATCCCTCTTTCTTCAAAAGTTTCTTCTAGGCACAGAAAGGACTCGCCTACACCTTTCCCCCATGACGCCTCTAAACATTTCATTCCTAGGTCTCCAGGAGTTCCTCATAAATATTCTTCTGGGTCACCTACGCGCTCCTCTAAATCCCCGAAAAAATCCCATTATCCTAGTCTTTCCGACACAGTTTCACCCAACTTCTCCAGCAGCCGGTCACGGTCGCGCAGACAGCTAACAATTTCCTCTCGTCACAGGAGGCACAGGCTGTCGGAATCGTCTTCGGATTCCTCTGGGTCACTTCCCCGCCCTACCCTGCCCCCTCAGTCTTCCAAAGCCCCCTCAGGCTCTAACCCCGCCCACCACCTTGCATCTACCTTCACCCCTCCCCTCACGTGCTTGTGCGCTGCAGCAGTGGAGTCTGGCCCTGATCAAGTCAAGCCAGCCGCCATTCTGCTCCTGAGGGAGGTGGCTGGCGCGGAAGGCCTGATGAAAGTCCACGTTCCTTTCGCCTTATCGGAACTTTCACATATTTCTAAGTTCTTCGGGTCATACATAGCTGACCCCACTAATTTCACAAAAGAGTTTCAATATTTAACCCAATCTTACAACCTAACTTACCATGATATTTATATGATTCTCTGTAATAACTTTCTTCCTGAGGAGCGCCGGCGGGTCTGGGGACAGGCGAGGCTGCACGCTGATGAAGTTCACCAAACCCTGGCCTCCTATCCTCCGGGGGCAGAGGCAGTGCCAGACCAGGAACCCCACTGGGATTACAACTCCCCTGGGGGCATTCTGGCCAGAGACTGATTCCTAACTTGCCTCATGGTAGGGCTTCGTAAAGCTGCTCTCAAACCAGTAAACTATTCTAAACTCGCAGAAATTTTCCAAGACACTAAGGAAAATCCCTCTGCATTTCTTGACCGTCTTACTAAAGGTATGTTACAGTTCATAAACATGGATCTGATGGTGTCAAGGCTGCTGATGTCCCACAGAGGAGTTCCAGAGGCGACTGGGGAGATGTCCTTGGTTCGACCTTTCTTGCCCCCACGGAGAGGAGTGCCTGATAACAGAACCTGCTACACCACTCTGCAGGGTGTCAATTCTGCCTCCAGAGTCCAGGGAGACCCGCCTGAGATAATTGTTAGGATGTGCTTCAGGTTGCTGAGTTTAGCTCACCTCACTCAGGAATCCCACCTGCCCTGAAGCACAAATGCTAAGCTGCTTCTGATGCAGACTAAACATCTGACAGTTTTAATCTTTGGGACACAAAACTCATTTTAATTAAAATATTAACACCTCTTCACTTAAGAAGGGGGA
>NW_004949170.1:1872260-1889841 GCF_000317375.1 Microtus ochrogaster | reverse complement strand
CCCCTAATTGTGTTAGGAATTGTTCTATTGACAGAGCCTACCCCACACCCAAACTGGCTGTTAATGGAGAGCTATCTGTTAGCAGAACCCACCCCACATTCCAAACTATCTAGAGAACTAGGTGTGTCAACTCCTAGTTGTGACTTCCTGGCCTACGTGACCTGACTGAAGTTAACCTCCTGGACCACGTGACCAACGTGAACCAGGCCCTTGTGCCCACCCCCCAACTCCTTACCCTATATAAGCTGTACCCCATCTCTAATAAACGAAGGCTCTGACAAACCTAGCATGGCCTTCTTCTTCTCTCTCAGCCCATATCTTACAGATAGTGCTTCTCCGGGACCCTGGAATAACTGACTGCAGGGTGGGTTACAACCCCTAGACTAAGTAACCCACCCCAAAAGTGGTTTACACTGCTCCCTCGAGCTTCCCCTGATGCTGAGCTGATGGAAGCCTCTGTGGTATTGAAAGACCCGGATAAATCTAGACCCCCCTCCAGCAGGAAGAAAATAGCCAAAAATCCAAGCAGGAAGTGAAGAATCAAAAATTTAGGATTAGCCGGTTCAGTAACTGTGTTTCAGGAACTAGCTGAAGATAAAATTAGATTGTAATCTTGAGAGACAGGGAGTTTCCCCCTTGTGAGTTTAGGAACTAGCTGATTATGACCTTGAGTGATCTTGAGAGGCAAAGAGTTGTCCCCTTGTGACTTCCTGTGACACCCTCCCTGCCCCTATTATTGGGCTGTGGTTTCTTCCTATAAAAACCCCTTCTCCAGGTCACTCGGGTTCGAACTCTTCCCCTGCGTGGTTTATGAGTCTCGGCCCCAATGCACTGGTTCCCGTCTCATCTCATCAATTAAAGCCTCGTGTGATTGCAGCAAGGACGGTCTCTCGTGAGTTACTGAGGGGGGTCGTGTTATCCCGAGACTTGAGTGAGAGTGTCCCCACCACTGGGGGTCTTTCAGTATCAGTGCCTAATGTGTTGAGCAGCCCTTGATCTGGTCAGCTACAGGGCAAGTGCTCCTGGGTCTGCTGGACACTGACTCTTGGCAGCCAGTACCTCCAGGTGGCAATCTCTAGGACAGCTGTAGAGGGATGGTTTCTGTCCTGCCTGGCTTCCTCTCCCTTTAGCCCTTAAGTCAGCCCTGACATAGGGGGTTAGTTAGGGGATGGACTTCAACACTGAGCTCTTGCTGTGTGACTTTTTCTTGGGGGAGGTCAGCAAATATCTGTGCACCCTAAGTTATGACACCAGTGACAGATGGAAGTCCAAGTCCACCTTGATGAGCCAGTGAGCTCATTGGTTTTTCTTACAAGTGTGGATGAAGAGTTAATTACAAGAGTGTGCGTGGCCTTCCAAAACAGTTGCATCAATGAAAGCATCCCATTCCAGCATGGATGTTGACCTCCTGAAAACTGCATGGATGAGGTTACCTTCAGCTAACCTCTGCTTACTCTGTCAACTCCTGAGGCCACATGGAGCTGGTGCAGGATTCCACACTTCTGAGAGGGGGAACAGGAGGGATAGAGCGGGTGAGATCTCAGGTGGGGGTCTGGTGACACTGCCCACTCCTTCCTTCCATGAGAGCCTGATATTTTAAGCCTCTCAAGCCAGTACACACAGCTGCTCTCTTTGGAAGGTGGTCATGGCTGTGTCACTCTTGGAGGACAATGTTCCCCCAGATGGAAGTGTGAGTTAATCACTCATATATACGTTTTCCTTAGCCTGAGTCACCCTTTTGGTATAAAAACTTGCCTCAGGTTAGGGTGTGTGTCTGTGAAAGTTCAAATCAGGTTGTGGTCTCCAGGAGGCTTAATCCAGCTGCATTAGTAGCCAAGGAAACAAACTACCAGAAATTCTGTGGTTTTAAACAGCAAAACGCATTCTGTAATCTGTTCTCTCTCTCTCTCTCTCTCTCTCTCTCTCTCTCTCTCTCTCTCTCTCTCTCTGTGTGTGTGTGTGTGTGTGTGTGTGTGTGTGTGTGTGTGTATGAGAGAGAGGAGAGAAAGGGGATTGAGCAAGAGGGGGAGAGAGAGAAAGAGCAAGAGGGAAGATGAACAGAGAGGGGAGGTACTATGGAAAGCAGCAGTGTGCATCTGAGAGGCCTGCAGGCCACGCCCCATCCTAGCCGGCTAAGGAAGATCATTTGTTCCCTTCCCAGGCGGCCCCAGCTTGCAGCAGCAGCATCCCATTTCTGTCTCTTCTTTACACACCGTCTCCGCTGTGTCTTTTGTTACCCTCCTCTCTTACAAGGGGAGAGAGCTTACTCTGAAAGAAGGGTGTCTTGCCTTGAGATCCTTAACATAGTTACAGCTACAAAGATTTTCTCTCTACGGTCACACTTAGAGGTTCCAAGTAGACGTGAGTCCCATCCCCCATTATTAAATTTTGCAGGGATGGGCACCTGGTGGTCCAGCACACTTCGATCGGGAGTATTTGAATGGGTAGATTCTAGGTGAAAATACCCAAGCAGGGAGTTGGGAAGCAGCCAGTCTGGTGCAGGGTGGGAAGAATGGGAAGGCTAACAACTTGCATTAGCTGTTTTTTTCCCATTGCTATGACAAAAGACCCAACAAAAACAACTTAAGGAAGGGCTCATTTTGGCTTGTGTTTTGAGGTGGGATACAGTCTGTCATGGAGGGAAATCATGAAGGCAGGAGGACAGCAGCTGTTCACCTGGCAGCAACAGTCAGGACACAGGGGTAGGTGAATGCTGGCTCTCCTTTTTATTCGGTCAGGGACTCAAGACCTTGCGATGGTGCCGCCTACCTCCAGGGTAGATATTCTACCTCAGTTAGCCCAATAAAACTCCCTCATGGACATGGACAAAGGTTTGTTTTACGGGTTATTCTAGTCCTGTCAGGTTGCCAGTCAATATTAATTCTTACACAGCTCTTAACACCCCAGAACCAAATGTGTGGGAATCAGGAAGTGGCCAAAGGGATGAGAAAGAATTATATTGGAACACTGCCCAGATGGGAGCAGTGACCCAAGACACCATGTAGGAGGGCCGAGGAGAAACGCCCACTGTCCTGACTTCATTTCAAGTCTCCCTGGAAGCAGTTTTGAAATCACAGAGCAATGCAGCTAGTTGTGTGTGTGTCTGTGTGGCCTCTAACCTAGGTCCTGAGAGAGCAAACAATAAAGCAGGCTAGGGGAAAGTAGGGAGGCACAGGAAGGACACCTGTCCTTATTACTGTGGGTTCCTTGTCAGCTCGTGGAGCCCTCTCTGTGGCAGATGACACTGACCTTGTGTAGTAAGTAACTGGTGGCTGAACCCCATCTGCTGTGACTACGTGCTCACTTGGCATCTGTTAGCTCTCACCAGATGGCTACAGAGGGCTTTGCTGTGTTACCAACTTCAATAAGCGGTAACAGGACACTGTGTGGGCTGGGGCACAGATCCATACAGCTCTTACCTGGTCTATGTGAAGTCCTGGCCTCCAGGGCTGCACAGGCCGATAAAGGAGGTCTCTAAAGGTCTCACTTCTGTTGTGAGACTAATCCCAATGTTTCCAGCCCAGAGGGTGGCCCACCGTGCCTCTTCTAGGCAACAGCAATCCTAGTTAGTGTTATTCCTCTTGTACAAAGCCCTCAGGTGCGGTATTCAGCACAGCTGGCTCATCCCAGCTTCCTGCATCCATCCCCTCTCCACATCTTCCCTCCATGCCTTCATTTCCTCTCTCCTCCCCTTCTCCCTCCCCTTCCTTCCTCTTCTCTTGCCTCTTTAATCCTCTTTCCCCTGCTCTTTTCCCCCTCCCTCCCCCCATCCATCTCTCTTCTCCTGTCTCCTTTTCTCTCAATCCCATGTGGAACCAGATTCAGGGACTGAGCCAGCTACGCTTTTTGACTCTGGGCAGATTCTCAGTGCTGCTTAATGCGAGGGTCTGTGTTTCATTCTGGAATTTCCTTCCTCGTGGCAGCTGCACCAAACCTTCTGAGTGCTACTTTTGAGCAGGATATATAGATAGGCTTCTCATGCACACAACCTCTTTGCTCCCCTTCAGCCCAAGGAACTTGCTGAACCTCATAACCATGCCCAGATGGTCCGTAGCAGTAAGGACCTGGACCCTGCATCTACCCACTTCCATTTCCCAACCACGACTTCAAGTAGGACTTCTCGTCCTTACAAAATAGGCACAAAGTTGTTTCTTGAGTCTTGCTTTATGGGCTGAGGATGGAGCCCAGTTGCCATGGTGCTTGCCTAGCATGCAAGAAGCTGGGGTCAGATCCCTGAGCTGCATAGACCAGATGTAGTGATGCATGTCAGTTATCCATCCCAACAGTCAGCAAGGGGATGCGAAAGGAGCAAGGCAGTCACTATCCTCCTTGGCAACCGCGCTTTTTTTTTCTTGTTCTAGTTTTGTCAACTTATAGCAATCTATAATCATCTGTGAGGAGTCTCAACGAAGGGTTGCCTAGATAACGTTTACCCGTGGATGTGTCTGTGGGATTGTCTCGATTTTGGTGATTTATGTGTGAAGATACAGTTTAAAAGTGAGCCCTCCTGCTCCCTGGGTGTGGGTCCTGGGCTGTAAGAAGAGGAGGTGAGTGAGTGTCAGCAACACAGGCGTTCATCTGCTACCTGCTCTGTACTGTGCATGTGACCAGCTGCTCCAAATGCCTGCCTTGGCTTTTCTGCAGTGATTGACTGTAACCTGGGTTTGTCAGTGAAATAAACTCCCTCAAAACTGTATTACCAGGGTCCCCCATCACAGCAACAGGAGGAAGCTAGACCAGGTTAGCCTGGGTACAACATCACAGCAACAGGGGGAAGCTAGACCAGGTTAGCCTGGGTACAACATCACAGCAACAGGGGGAAGCTAGACCAGGTTAGCCTGGGTACAACATCACAGCAGCAGGAAGAAGCTAGACCAAGTTAGCCTGGGTACCACATCAAGCAGCAGGAAGAAGCTAGACCAGGTTAGCCTGGGTACCCCGTCACAGCAGCAGGAGGAAGCTAGACCAGGTCAGCTTGGGGCTGCTGTTGCCAGGGTACCCCGTCATAGCAACAGGAGGAAGCTAGAGCAAGTTAGCCTGGGTACATGAGTCCTTGTTTTAAAAGCAAAGCAAAACAAATCATGTCTTTCTTTCATTAAGTGGTGTGTCTAAGATTTGTCTGTGTTAAATGTAAAATCTAACCTGTGACTCTTCCCAGCCACTACCTCTGATTCTCCTGGAGAGAAGTATGCCACCTGTCTTAGTGTTCCGTTGCTGTGGTGAGACGCCACAGCCACGGCAACTCTTATAAAGGACAGCATTTAGTTGGAGCTGACTTACAGTTCTGAGGTTTAGTCCATTATCATCATGGCAGGAAACACGCAGGCAGACATGGTGCTGGGGAAGGAGCTGAGAGTTCTACATCTGGATCTGCAGGGAGCAAGAAGAGAGAGAGACAACGGGCTTAGCATGACCATCTGAAACCTCAGAGTCCACGGCCAGTGACACACTTCCTGAACAAGTCCACACTTCCTAGTAAGTAATGCCACTCTCTATGAGCCTATGGGGACCATTTTCATACAAACCACCACATCCCATCCCCCTCTCCTAGTGGTGGACACAGGTCACCAGAACCTAGATTTCCCCACTGTACAAATAAGAGTCTTTTCCTATGTCATCATAGACGCCATACAAATATCCCCAGCCATAGAGTCAGAATTGCCTGGGCTGACCACGGCTGAGCTAGGCCAAGCTGCCGGACAAATCTTGCCTGTTACCAATACACACAGCCCTACATCCCCATTTCCCTGCCATCTTGGCCCAGCCTGCTGACTGGCACTAGGCTTATAGGTGTGAAGTGCTGCCCCCTGGCATTAATTTGCATGTTCCTAACTGATAATGGTTTCCTGTATTGCTTCCCAAGCCTACTGTTATGACCCCAGTTCACCCCCTGCCAACTGAGGACATTCATTTACTCCTGGAGTTGCAGTTTTCTCTCTAGTCCTCTGGTCTCTCTGGTCTCTTTAGTCCTGCTCTTTGTTTTCACATTTGGTTGACTGTCCTTGTCCCCAGTGACCTTTCTCAATTCATGGCCTCCATGTCATAACACCATGTGTGCTCATATTACTGTGAGCATTGACGTTTAGCTTAAGAAGAATCATGCTGTCTAAAATCCGGAAGTTATATGCCTGGATCTCCTCCAGGCACGGTTTTGTCTTATTTAGTAGGAATGGCATTTACCTGGGGTTCATCATTACATCCATGTTGGGCAGCATTCCCTCGCACCTCTGCCAACCCATGTGCCACTTCCTCTGGGTTTTTACCACCTTCACTGTATGTTGACCGCCATGCAGTCTTCTGTTTTTTTGGTGTGTTTTCTACTTCATGTCTATGGAACACTGTCCTCCCATACGGCATCTAAGATGTGTCCCTCACGCAGGATTTAAATTCCTGCTTCTGTGTCTGGAGGGCTGAAACTGCAGGTACGCAGCACTGAGCCCAGTGCACTCTGTCTTTTTGTTTCCATGACTTGGACTTCACCTTCATGTCTCATGGGACAAGTGATTGTGCTTGGATTAGAAAGTTGACTTAGCTCTTTATAGGCCCCTTTTCCTCCATTTGAGACATTTAGCTTCATCACGTTCCTCACAACACTCTGCTGGAATTTATTGCCCATGGATGGCAATGGAGAGAGAAGGTAGAATAGCATCTTTGCTGCTTGACATTGGAGAGTCTTCTTTTCATAGATTCTTGACTTACTCATACTTGCTTCCAAGGGTCAAGGCTGAACTTCAAAAAAAAAATCACTTCTTCTGCTTCTTTCTTCTATCAGTGAGGGCTTAGGTGAAGCTTCCCTCTCTTCCTGCTTCAGTTACTGGGTATAGCACGAATTCTAATTGGTAAAAATAATAAAAAAAAAAACCCTCAGAGACAGATATTGGGGTTAATGCTGAAGATCAGAGAAGCAGATCGGTCAGCCACTTGAGAGTTCTTTTACCTCTACCAATGCTCAGACCAAAGAGATGATCCTGTCCTCAGACTGCATCTTCAGATTACATCTGTCTCCACCAAACTTCAGACTGCCCAAGCTCTTGTCTCTGCCTGCCTTATATTACTCTCTCTGCCCAGCCATATCACTCCTGTCTCTACCTCCCTAGTGCTGAGATTAAAGGCGTGGGGTCCCAAGTTCTGGAATCACGTTTGTGTGAGCTCTGTTTCTCTTTTAGACAGATTCAATCTCAGGTAGCCCAGTGTGACCTTGAACTAATAGAGATCACTCTGCCTCTGTCTCCCAAATCTGAGGATTAAAGGTGTATGCCACCACTCCCTGGCTTCTAGTGGTTTGCTTTGCATTCTGATCTACAGCAAGGAAAGTGAAAAAAAAAACACCAAAATATCACTACAACTGGGAGTCCACATCCTCCAAATCAATCCCAACAATCCCAACATTCAGTCTCCAAGTTATGACACAGGGCTGGAGAGTCAATATACCTTTGAGATAAAAGTGTAATTGTATACTCGTGGCCCTGCCAGCAAATTGCTTCTGGTGGTTCTTATGGTTAGGTAAATGAGAAAAAGGCATTTGCTAGATCAATAGCTCCATATCATGTACCAGGAAATGAGCTTTTATCTGATCAAGTAAGGACACCCATCTGGTACAGCATAACTTCTCTGTCCCTCTAGCAAGCTCCCAAATAATGTCATGGAGACTTATTAATTATGAAAGATTATGAAAAGCCTTAGCTTAGGCTTGACCCACTAGCTCTTATAAGCTAAATTAACCCATTTATATTAATCTACATTTTGCCTCATAGCTTTTTCTTTCTTTGATTCTGTATGTCTGATTCCCTCCATGTCTCATTGGTGTCTGACACACACCTACCTTCATCTCCTTCCTTTCTCTCTGCTCAGAAGGCCCATCTATACCTCCTCCCTAGCTATTGGCCACTCAGCTTTTTATTGCACCAATCACAGCAATACATTTTCACATAGTGTGCAATTTGATCACAACAGTACAGCAGCTGCAGTTGGAGTCGCTACTCGATTAAGGTTTTGATAGTCAGCTGCCACTCTCTGGTTCCATCTGTCCTTTGAACAGGCCAGAGAGAAGAGTTAAAGGGAGATGTGGTGTGAACAACAATTCCTGCATTTTCCAAGTCCTTGATGGTGGTGCTAAATTTTGCAGTTCCTTCGGGGTTGCGATGCTGGCTTTTGTTCACTTTTCCCTTACAGAAGTTCCTTCAATGACTGGCTCTCAAATCCACTTCCTTTAATGGTATATTTAGGCCTTAGGATATGACCTCTGGAAGATGATACTATGGGATAATGCTCTTGTACACTGTAAAGATCTGTCACTTGTATTGGTTTAATAAAATGCTGATTGGAGTAGTCAGACAGGAAGTATAGGTGGGACAATAAGTCTCGGAGAATTCTGGGAAGAGGAAAGGCAAAGATGCAGTCCCAAGCTAGACACAGAGGGAACAAGATGAGAATGCATCACTGAGAAAAGGTACCAAGCCACATGGTTAAACATAGATAAGAATTGCGGTTAAATTTAAATTGTAAGAGCTTGTTAGTACTAAGCCTGAGCAATAGACCAGGCAGTTTAAAAGTACTATAAGCCTCTGTGTATTTATTTGGGACTGAATGGCTGTACGACTGAGTGGAACAGAAATTTTTGTATATAAGATGTCATGGAAGATCCTCAGGATCTGGTCCTATACAAGGGATCCATTTGTTGTCTGGCCCCCCAAATTTCTCATTCTAAGAAGGGCTTAGAGTAATCTTTGGTTCCTTCGATGCCAGTGTCACATAACTAGAAATGGGTCTTGTAGTAGGAAGGCTGCTTGTTAGTTTCCCAGCTTCCCAGACTCCCAAAATAACCACACAGAAACTGTATTAATTAAATCACTGTTTGGCCTATGAGCTCTAGCTTCTTATTGGCTAGCTCTTACATATTAACTTAATCTATCTCCATTATTCTGTGTATCACCACAAGGTTGTGGCCTACCAACAAAGTTTTAGCACATCTGTCTCTGGCGGAGGCTTCTTGGTTTCTCTCTACTCTGCCTTCCTTCTCCCAGCATTCAGTTTAGTTTTCCATGTCTACCTAAGTTCTGCCCTATCAACAGGTCAAGGCAGCTTCTTTATTCACCAATGGTATTCACAGCATACAGAGGAGAATCCCACATCAAAGTCTGGGTTCCTGAGAAAATAACCACACATTCCAAAGTATTTGGACAAAGCAAAAGTTCTACTTCTGCAGAAGGATCCATTACTACATCACAGCCAGCAGGCAAGAGCACATAACAGGATTGTAAAGGGATCCTGTGCCTCACTCTTAGTAGTCAGAGTTTGGCCTTATTCACATGGCTATTCTTAATTCAAACAGCCAACAGAGGCAGGAGGATCTCTGAATTTGAGGTCAACCTGGTCTACAGAGTGAGTTTCAGGACAGCTAGGACTACACAGAGAAACCCTGTTTTTAAAAACCTAAAAATTCAACCAGTGAAACCACCACCACCTTAACAAGAATCCCAGCTGATAAGCAAAGCACAACTAGTGAGAGCTGTGTGCAATCTTAAGTGTGCAATGCAAAACTTGTGAGAGTAGAATGCAATATTGAGTGTTTCATTATTATTCTTTTTCTAATGTGTACTTATGTCAACACAAAACCATATCCCTTTGGTTTGTTTTGACAAGACAAAGTAACACTCTTGTTGTCCAACCATATAATTGCATATGGGCAGGTAAGTTCTCTTTACCTCTCATTTAAAGGACTCTTTACTGATCTTGGGTCACGAAGACTCCTTGTGTGTCTCATTTAAGAGTTTAATAACTTTTGCTTCTGAAGTTGTCCTATATTCCACCTCTTGTTGGATTCTGTATGATGGGAGGTAAGGGCAATGTAAATGATTATGGAAATTATGGTTGTAATCCCATCTAACAACAGATGCATGGAGTCTAGGCTATAACACTGCTCAGTAGCTGTTCACCTTTTTGTAAGATGTAAAGTTATAGACAATTCAAGGTTCAAAGCAGTTGTAACTGGTGAAGGGATTAACACCATTAAAGAAAATAACTTGCGTCTACACTGAGACAGCATCTTGTAAAAAACGCAAATTCACTTGAAAGTAAAATTCAAATTGACATTGCTACTAGAAGGGTTTTCAACTAAACAAAGAAAAAGTCACCGAGGAAAGTGTTTCCTCATGATCAACACACAGTAAAAGAATGGTAGTCCAAGAAGATCATCTTCAGATCAGGATGGCAGCAGAACTTGGCAGCATCAAGTACATGACACTGATTTTGAAAGCGTGGGAGATACAAGATTTCGGGGGCCCTGGAGGCTTGTTTCACAGTTTCAAGAGCTGCCAAGGTCAGGCAATATGTGACAAGGTCAGAATTTCCTGCACAGAGGCCCTGAGAGATCATGCTGTATAACTGTAACGATGAAGTCTAAGTTGCAATGGAGACACCAGGGTGTTGGGGACGGTGGGATCATTGGATATCTACTGAGGGAGAAAGGCTTGAGTGTGGCAGGCAGCAGATGTGGAGGGATAGGGCTAAGCAAGCTCTTTGGGGCACAGACAATTCTGTCACAAGCCCAAGATGCTGGATATGGGATTGTAAGCTTCATCTTTGCTTTGGTCCCACCATTCCTTGTGCCCTACTTCTTCCTCTTGAAGTGGGAACATGGACTTTGTACCACTACATGTAGAACTGTATAGCTTCTACCACTCACAGTTACGTCTCAGAGAAGACCTAGAGTTCAGACTTTTGAACAGTGTTTAGACTGTTAAAGACCACAGAGACTTTTGAAGTTGGGTTGGATTCATTTTGCTTTGTCAAAAGGGACAAAGGATGGAAGATCATAGCTCAAAAGTGGTATATCTGGGTGTCAAGTTGACAAGGAGTTGACGTGATGGCTTATATTAACTGTCACCTCTGACAGAATCTAGAACCACTTTGGAGAGAAATCTCTGGAAATGTTGTGAAGGATTTTCTAGATTATGTTCATTGAGGTTGGAAAACTGAGGTTGGAAAACCAACCTCCAAAGGTGAATGACACTGTTTCATGGACTGGGGAACTGGACTTCATTACAAGGAGAAAGTCGACTGATTTCAGATGCAATGTGACCAGACAGCTTTCTGCTTCTGCCATCATGCCTTCCATACGGTGCTAGATTGTGTAGCATGAATTAAGTCAAAATACATCCTTCATCCCTTAATTTCTTTTTTTGTAGGCATTTGGTTATAACAAGAGTAAAAGTGATCAATACACAGCAAGTTTATCTATCTGTCTGTCTGTCTGTCTGTCTGTCTCTCTATATCTATCTATCTATCTATCTATCTATCTATCTATCTATCTATCTATCTATCTATCTGTCACATCTCTTATAGAATGGATAGAGGATATATGCCATAGATGAGCTCAAGGAATTTCACAGAAGGCAGATAGAGTTATGAAGATAATTTCTGCAGGGATTATATAACCAACTCTCTTAGTTATAGTGTGTGTCCTGTGGATAAAATTGGGCAGATTGTATTGTTTGTGTGCCCAACAGCATACAGAATCAGCCTGCCTCTGTGTTTGTACTCTAAAAAAATGAAGTCTTATAGCACAAGACAGTCTGAAGAAAACAGTGTTTTGAACAACCTAGAGTAGCTTAAGGCAGGCCACAACCTGCTCTCAACAAGAACTATTTAGATAATATCAAGATTCAACATAAATGTGATGTCAATAAAGATCTCTTCATATGTGCAATATGGTTGTGTATATAATGTCTGCATATTTAGACAGGTTCATTTTGAACAGGAGACATGTATCCTCTCAACAGGGTTCTTTACAAGGCAGCAAAGCTTCCATCCTGAGTCCTCTAGAGAGGGAGGCTTCCACAGCAGAACCCTGATCAATAAGATAGGGTTTCACCTGAGGCAAGCACTCAGAGAGCTAAGAAGCTGATCTAAAAGCAATCATAACCTGTTTGGCTTATAATATATCGGCTATGGGACATGCCTAACTTCAGAGCTTCTGCTTTCCCTGCTGGTCGTCTTCTGTTGTAGGTACTTTCCTATTGCTCTGAAGAGACACCGTTATCAAGACAACTTATAAAATATAGTTTAGTAGAGCTTATAGTTTCAGAGAATGAGTCCATGCAGGCAGGCAGACATGGTGCTGGAGCAACAGCTGAGAGCTTATATCAGATGATCCACAAGTTGAAGGCAGAAAAGCCCGACCCCAGTGGCATACCTCCTCCAAGGCCACACTTCCCAATCCTTCTCGAACAGTCCCATCAACTGGGAACCAAGCATTCAAACATGTGAGCCTATAAGGAAAGGGACCACACCTTCCTTTAGGTTTTTAAGTTAAAGATAGTAACAAAGATCTCTTTACAATGTCAGGTAGGTCCATTTAAGCTTTTCTCTGTGTTTGTCTCCTTGTGGGATCTGGGGCATTGTGGAGTATGCCGCAGTTAGTACATGTGCTTCTGGCACAAGTTTGGGGAACCACACTGTTCTTTGATTTTATCCCCAAATATCCCCCATTACATCCTGGTGATAGTGGGAATAGCTTTCTGCTTTTAAAAATGTACTGTTAGTATTTTATGTGTGAGAGTATTGTGTCTTCATATATGCCTGTGTACCACATGCATGCCTGGTGCCCACGGGGGCCAGAAGAGGATGTCAGATTCCCTGGGACAGGAGTACCAGATGGTTGTGAGCTGCTCTGTGGGTGTTGGGAATTGAACCCAGGTCCTTTGGAAGAGCAGCCTGTGCCCTTAATAAGCAGCTGTGGCTCCAGCCCTGACTTCCTGCGCTTGAAATTCTTATTTTTGAACATTTGAATCTGATCTCATCATTGCCCACAAGCTCTTCTAATTACTTTATTGGAATTGCTCCAACTTATCTCTTGTTTTTATGCTGGTTTTCCCTGCTTGCTGAATTTTGCTGTTTCTTTTAAACAAAAGATCTCAGAATTTTAAGATCTGACTACAGACTCTTGAAAGAGATAATAATTTACAAAGAAGAAGAATGTTCGAAAAGCTTGTAAATCAGATAAAGCATCAAGAGAAGACAGAAATCTATATAGGAAGACTGTTGGGATTGAACTTAGGAAATCATATGTGAGTGATTGGTGCGTGCATACACACACATGTCCATTTGAGCTTGCTGTTTAAATGGCCTAAGGCTGAGGCGGGGATATAGGCTTTTGAAGGGACTGGTGCTGGGGAGGGAGCTAAGGGATTAAGGTCTTCCTAGAGGAGCGGATGTTAATTAGTAGAAGGAAAAAGGAAAACAGTATTTCTCAGTCTATCGCCTGCCAAAGAGGATTTTTGTTCATGAGTGCATGCAGAGCTCCACCAAGGGAGGTAGACTCATGGGAGAAAGGAGGAGTTCTACAGAGCATTTAACCAGGCATACAAACTCCAAACTCTGAGTGAGCTATACCCCAGTGTTTCTGAGAGTCCATAGATTCCAGAGACTCAGAGTGACTTCTCCTCTTAGGAAAGGGAAAGGCAGAGGTAGCCTAGATTGATAAATTCTCAGTCAGGCCCTGGAAGCTTCTGGAATGGTATGTGAAACAGATGGCTCCCTAACACGAGCCAGAGGAAGCATTGAACATGTTGTGTAACTTTGATTTTGCATGAGCAAAATCCTGGTGGTTCAGTTTTTCTTCTCTTCTTGTTCTAACTAATAACTCTAGGAATAATTTATTTCTCCAATTTGTTAAGATTCTTGGAACCTTCATAGAACTATTCTGCAGGTGGCTAAAAGATATTTGATAATATGTTGACAGTAGTGGCATTTCCATTAGCCCCGGAGATGACAATTCCAAAGCTGAACTTCACATGGGAGGGTGGCCTACGTATTTATAAAAATACATTTTACGATCTATAACTTGAGATAATACATATCTTGAGAAACAAGATCTGGGATTAGGGTCCAGAAAGCGAGTTCCTAACTGATGGATGACTCTCCTTGAGTAGTGTAGATGAGAGGCGTTGGATCCTAGGATGGTTTTGTTGTTGTGTGACTTTTACTGGGGAGGTGTGAGCAAATGTCTGTTCACTCCAGATAGGGCACCACTGACAGACCAAAGGAATGAGTCCACTTAGTCTGGTTTAGGGGAGCGGTGAGATTCTGGGGGGATAAAATAAATGGGGATGTTTACTCACAGGAAGACTGGGGACTTAAAGACAGCTATAATCTGAAAAGCTCATACCAACATAGGTGACGACTCACAAAATTGCTGGATGTGGGGAGCAAAGGAAGCCTGAATGTCCCAAGGAGATGTGCATTGTTTACAGGGGCTTAGCCTCTGAGAACCATGGGAATGGCCAAACCTTCCCTAGGTAGGAAGGACTCAGACTTGACAAAGCCTTCATTGTGGAGTGAGGCTCGAGGGGTGGCAAAGCCTTCCTGTGGCCTGTATGGGCATGTCCATGTTGATGCTGCTTGGAAACACAAGAGTTTAGGAACAACTGACCAGAGTATGGGAAAACTAGCAACTGCAGCTTCCTCCTCTAGGTGAGACTAGCTAAGCCCTTCCTCAGAGAGCTATTCTTAAAAGTGCTGAGGTTCCTGGTTGCTGTGGGTAATCAGAGTGTTCTGTGAGAGTAAGCACAGCCCACCTGACCCTAGCTTTTCTGCTCTGTGGCCATGTATCTGTCCTTTCTTCATTCCTCTGATGCCTCTAGCCAGGTAAAGGGGCTAAACCATGCCGGGAGGGGTATCTGGATGCCTGGTATGAATTTCAGACAGCAGTTGTTACTGCATATATAAACTTGAGACAGCCTTGTGAATCTTCTAACTTTCTTCTATTTCTTGGGCTTTGTGCGTTTCATTTGCTTTTCGAGTCTCATAAACTTCCCTCCGAGCCTCAGAAGGAATGATTTAAATAGGAGGGAACACCCCTCGCGGTCCTTGCTTATGCTCTCTCTCCTTCTGCTCCTGATGGGGGAGGGGGAGGAAATGGGAGGCGGTGGCGGGAAAGAGACAGAAATCTTTAATAAAAAAAAAAATAGGAGGGAACACCTGTATCGTATTGTTATGAAGACGAAGACGGGAGAATGAAGGGTTACAGAAGCAGACCTTAGCTACTGGCTGGCATAGCAGCTAGTCATTAAAGATTTATTAAGTGATAAAATGAGCACAACAAAATACAGAGCTGTTTGTGAAGCAGAGCTTTGAACAGTGGGGCTTTCTCCCTGACCCTGGATACGGCACAAACCACATCCACACACCTGTTTTCACAGAGAGATCCTTTTTTAAGTGGGAGAGAAAAGCTAAAGAGGGTGCTTTCTGACTCAGAAAACAGCAACAAATGACCTTGCAGGTGTAATTTTTAAGAGGAGAAGGAGGGCAGTTCTGTGTTAGAATGGGCTAGGATGTGATGGTAAGGGAGATAGGGGACAGGGAGAAGGTGAAAGGGTAAGGGAAAGGGGCAGGGGTATTTGTTCTGGAAGGACGAGGAACTGCCTCTGGATGCAGGGGAGATAGACATGGCACATAGGCAAATGGCGGTTTATAAAGGTAATGGGAGAAACACCATGATAGATGAGGGTTTTAATTTTAATAGGGTATGCTAATTAGGTGAGCCAAAGGGCGGGGATTGTTTGCTGGACTTTGGTGGTCAGCCTCAGGAGGAGGAAGTGGCCAACTAAGGGAATAGACCTCAGTGTAGCTTTAGGAATGTAATCTAATGGTTTTTAGCAAGGCAGAGAGAGTGGGGAGAAGCACAAGGCCATCCAGAGCCACATATTGAGTGGGATAGTGCCCCTTTGTTGTAAGGAGTGCTTGTTGGTTCCCTGGCTGCCCAGACTCCCAAAATAATCACACAGAAACTATATTAATTAAAACACTGCTTGACCCATTAGCTATAGCTTCTTATTGGCTAACTTTTACATCTTAATTTAACCCATTTCCATTAATCTGAGCATCACCATGAGGTCGTGGCCTACCAGCAAAGTTTCAGCACGTCTGTCTCCAACAGCGGCTCCATGGCTTCTCCCTGACTCCCCCTTCTTTCTCCCAGCATTCACTTTAGTTTCCCCCATCTAGTCTATTCTTTTGTCCTATCACGGGCCCCAAAACAACTTCTTTATTAACCAATGTTATTCACAGCATACAGAGATGAATCCCTTATCACCCTTTCAGTTTCCAAATTTTAAAAATTGAGTGGATGGGCCTGAGGGATGGTTCAGTGGTTGGGGCACCTGTTGCTGAATTGGATGACCTGAGTTTGATCATCAGAATCCACAGGAAGGAAGGAGAGAACCAAGGCCTTCAAGTTGTCTTCTGACTCCCACTTGTGTGCTATGCTGTGTGCACAACCCCTAGAAGAAAAAACAAGTGTAAAACAAAGCCAAGTGAAATACCTATCGAATATTGAAGATTAAAATATTTTTCTTTTTTTTTCTTGTAAAACACAAAAAGACAAGAGTTTATTTCTCTACACCCATGTCTGATAGTTCATAATCCTTGTAACTCCAGACCCAGGGCATCAGAACCCCTCTTCTGGTCATCACAGGCAACAGAAATCATGTGCACATAGTTTCACATGATACACTGACAAATCTATAATTAACAATCAATGGTAATCTTTGATATATTGAACATTGTCTATAAATTGAACATAGACAAAATTGAAGTAATATCTTTTAAAGTATAGGCACAATGATATGAATACACTGTTTTCTGCTGTCAACTTCTGCATGGTAAAACCTATGAGAGACTGTTCTTTACCTATTTTTTTTAACATCACCTAGCTTACTTTTTCTTGCAACAACATGAATTTTATTTTAGTGTTCTACTGAAAATGCAAGTCATGTGTATAGAAAAAAACACCTACCCCAAAAATTTATTGTGAAAGTATCAAAATATTTTTTATAATTCTTGATTTGTCAATTCTATTAAAATTAGATTTAGTTTATTCAGAAAAACTACTTTTTCTTGTGCTGCAAACTATTGTAAAATGATACAGATGCTTCAAAAATTTACCTTGGTCATCTATTTCTCTAAGAGCACTAGAAAATTACCAAAAACTGCTAATGGGATTTATAGACTAAATAAACATTTTGGTAATTAGGTTGTTGTCATTTCCCCCCATCTCTACATGCGCTCTATTTTTTCGACTACTTAAATAAATGAAAGGTGGGGAAAATAGGGCTCAGTAGGGATGTCAGGACACAGTGCGAGAAAAGTCTAGATTTCCAGAACTAACATAAGATCATGGGCCAGCTTCAGGAATCTGTTACCAGGGACTGGAGACATGCCTCAGCAATTAAGGGTGCTTGCTGCTCTTCCAGAGGACCTGGGCTTGACTCTCTGCACCTGCATGGCAGCTCACAACCATGTGTAATTCCAGGGGATTGACATCTTCCACAGAGCGAATGCGATGGGGTAGGGAGTGACATGGAGGAATCCAGACATGCCAGAATCCTTCTCCTATTAAGTGCCCGAACAAATAAGCCAGCAAGGGTACAGAGGGTTTGACTGGCATTATGAACAGTCTGACGTAGCTGGCAGGGTAAGATAGCCCACCCTCCAGCTGTGCGTGTGTGTACATTGGCTTCAAATGCTTGCACAAGACAGACCAATATAAACCAAATTCTGGGCCATTGGACAAGTCCCAACA
>NW_004949170.1:1870975-1871698 GCF_000317375.1 Microtus ochrogaster | reverse complement strand
AAACCTATATTCTTAGACCAACGTGGAACCTAAGGAACCAGTACCAGGAAGGAATCTTTAAACAATCCTCAAACATTTGGAAATGATAAATAACTCACTTGTCAAGAGAAAGTGATGAGAGAAATCAGAATACATTTTTGTCTTCACTGAGTATAGAAAAGAAAAAGTTGCAAGAGTCATTATCTTTTTATAGAAATGGCAGCTATTAAAATTCAATTTAGTTGAATACATTTTCATAATCTTAACTTGTATGAGAACAATGTTACTGTAAGACCAGCAAAGCAGGTGCAAAAACCCAACAAGCCCAGGCTGATGAGGTGTTCTCAAGGGAAGTGAGTTACATGTTACATAAATTAGAATCTTATGTTAGCATTCTCTCCACACTGTTATTAAATCAAAGCAATGTCTAATTTTTAATGCTTCATCCTGACTAAAAATGTTTCTTAAAAATCCCTCTCTCCGCTTTCTCTAAAATGTCATCATCTGTGAGTCAGTGGCCTTGCTTCTTATCCAAAAACCTCAAGCACAACTGACCAAAGAAATTCAATTAGTTCTAGCTGAACTTTTCCCCCTTTTAGTGCTGCAGTTTCAGCATGAATGTTTTACTTACAATACATGGGAAAATGAACTAGTAATTTTCCCCTTTGGAAATTCTTCTATTTTGCTTAAAATTTATGTAAGTGCTTAAAAGTCTCTATCCAGCAACTAGAACAAGGGACTCTG
>NW_004949170.1:1847726-1870875 GCF_000317375.1 Microtus ochrogaster | reverse complement strand
TTGTAGACCAGGCTGGCCTCGAACTCACAGAGATCCGCCTGCCTCTGCCTCCCGAGTGCTGGGAATAAAGGCGTGCGCCACCACTGCCCGGCTAGCTTTTTTTTTTAAATGGATGTTTTGTTTGAGTGTTTGTCTGTGTACCACATGTGTGCAGAAACCTGATAAGGTCAGAAGACGGCCTCGGACCCCGTGGAACTGGAGTTTCCACCACGTGGGTGCTGACATATGGGACTAAGCCTTGGTCCTCTGTAAGTACAGCAAGTGCTCTTAATCACTGAGCAATCTCTCCAGCCCCGGGACTGATTGATTTTCTTCTACTTGCTCTCCACCCATGTGAATGAGAGTTTGCAGATAATGGTACCTGAGGATGGGAAGTGCTTCCCGACAGGGACAACAGAAGGCGATTTCCTTCAGTGATCAAAGGCAAACCCCAGGGAAAAGCAATACCAACCAAGCTTGGAACCTCAGCTGACTGAGCACTCCTAAGAGTGAGTGCAAAGTCTCAATGTAGATTGCCACCAGAGTTACAAAACGACCCGTGAGCTGTGAGCCCCCAGCTCAGCAGCCTCTATGAGGTACCAAGTTCAGGAGGCCCGCTCCAGCGGGGTTCTTGTGCCACAGGACGGATGTATGAAGTTGGTGAAGAATAGTCTATCCACCGCTAGTCTTTCAAACTGACTGCCCCTGCTATCTTTATACAAGTTCTAATACATTCAAGCTCGAGCAGTTTCACATCCTTTCTCCTTAATCACTAAAGAATCACTGACATTTATTCACTTAAATTCCTCTTCTTTCCCACTCCCTTGACGTCATCGACCTTTACCCCATATCATTACAATGCAAGACAAATGTTTGTTTCTAGCGAGGTGCATCTCATACTGTGCCCTGTCCCGCAGCAAATACACGATTACAAAGTAAGAGATTTAAGCCTTGTGATTGGCTCTAAACAATATGAAATCAGCTGAGTGTATTGTGATGCCTAGGGTATCATTTTCGGGTATATACCAGCACTAAATAATCTAAGTCACCTTTATTATGAGGATCACAGTTGTAATCCTATTCTTTATAAGTTCTCAAGATAGGAATGATTAATACCTAACTTTTTAACTGTTGGGACTAAATTTCTATTCTTCCTGAAAATTTCTGCATGTGCTTTCCTTAAGGGAACTGGGGGTTTTATATTCCTTTATTGATATATTGGGAAAATATCCAAGGGTTCATGTCCTGGCACCAGAATAATATCTGACCTTTTGTGTCCTGTATTGTTTCCTTATATGTTCCTGTAAGCTTTTAATGTCATCTTTTAGGAAACCGTTTTCCAAGTTGTTAAGTTCTTCAGAGTATATTTATCCCTATTTGGAATTGAATAAGCAATAATCATTAACCTTAGTGGGTTCTTTATGCTTGCTCAGGATGGCTGCAAAGGCAGGCAGGGGCAACCGGAAACCTTTTCTGTAACAGATCAGAGAAATTTAATTTTTCTGTAGGGGCTTTTGTTTCCAGTAAACTCAGGCACAATCGTGGCTAATAACTCAAAATGAAGTATTATCATAAGAATAAGCATAGCAGAAGTTACCGAGGCCTGAAGCCCATGAGGTCCCTAGGATTAGCATAGGAGTCTGCAGTATTGTTTCCACAGGTCCTTGCCAATTGGATGGGACTCTCCAAAGGGCCTTACCATCCAAGGAACTCCTTTTGCAAAACATTTATTCTCTGTTCCCAGGGTGACAGTATGGCTTCCGCCAACCAGGACACAGGAAGCTGGGCCTTCCTTCAGGGATCCTGGAAGGGCATGTGTTTCTTCTCACAGGTTTATGGCTTCCAACCCAGCCTAGCAGTCCCAGTAGGCTCTCCAGGCAATGGTAGAATACACAAAGACCACTGGTTATACATGGAAGTTTCTTTCCCACCCTGTCTAGTAGCCAATCAGTCCCAAAGAAACACAGGGGTTTATATTAATTTTGAACTGTTTAGCCTATTAGTTCATGCCTATTATTACCTAGCTCTTACAACTTAAATTAACCCCTAATTCTTGTCTATGTGTAGTCACATGACTTGGTACCTCTTCTCACTGAGGCATTCTCATCTTGCTTCCTCTGTGTCTGCCTGGTGACTGACTCTCTTCCTTTCCTCTTCCCAGAATTCTCTTAGTCTGGTCACCCCAACTATACTTCCTGCCTGGCTACTGGCCAATCAGTGTCTTATTAAATGAGTGAAGAATGTTTGCAGTGCACAAGAGCATCATCACACAGCAATTGGTACTAAGTAATAGGAAGCTAACCTTATCATGCTGACAAGGACAGGATGGGACTATTGGCCCTGGGGGCACATGGATTTCTGACTTCCAGAGCCATAAGGTAATAAGTTCTCATGGTTAGCAGTGATTGCATGGGATCCAGAAGGGCTCCAGAATCCCTGCAGGAACTATTATCCATGCATGCTCAAGTCTCTGTCAGGAGAGGATACGATATTTGAATAAATCCCACACACATCCTTCCACGTGCTCAGCCATCTCTGAGTTTGCACAGCTAGTCCAATGCAAATAGACACTGCACCGTATGGTTTATGGATTGACAAGAAAAAGGTCTGCTTATTCAGAACAGTGCAATTCAAGTTGGCTGGATCTGAGTATGTGGAAGCCATAGATAGGAAGTATTGATAGAGTCCTGCCCCTTTCCTTATTTCATGCCTTTTCGAACATGTAAAAGCTTTCTGTACTTCTTCACTCACAGGGTGCCACCTGACCACTTGTGAGGTACTGCTGTGTCCGCTGTGTCCTTGTCACTAAACAACTGATGGCCCGGATGGGACACAGTAAAGCCTCAGGCTACAGTGAGCCTCATTTGTCTCTGAACTCTCTGGTCTCTGTCTACGTGATGCTACTTTTTGATGCACCCTGACCTTTAGTGGCAGGCAGCCCTCCTCTCCTAGTAAATCATGACTACATCACTACTTGTTTTTTTTCTCTTAAAACTCTCTTTCTGTGGCCAGAGAAAGACTACAGATGTAGTGTAGGGCTAATTTTATGTCAGTTTGACACAAGCTAGCTCTCAGAGAAGGATCCTCAGTTGGGAAAATTCCTCCAGGTAGGAAAACATGTAGGGCATTTTCTTCATTGATGAATGATGGAAGAGGCCCATCCTTGGGCTGGTGGTCCTGAGTTCCTTAGGGAAACAGGCTGAACAAGCCATGATGAGCAAGCTAGTAAGTAGCCCCCTTCCATGGCCCCACTTGAGTTGCTGACATTGCTGCTTTGATGATGAACAGTTATATGGACATGTGAGTGAAACAAACCCTTTCCTCTCTAAGCGTCTTCTGGCCATGGTGTTTCATCACAGCAATAGTAACCCAGCTAAGACATGCGGCTCCCAAAGTGCTTTTTCCCTCTCTAACTTTGATATGAAATCTGTATGTCACAGGGCAGTACTTAAGTGAAGGAAATGAAATGTTAGACTGGTTAAGATTCTATAGCCTCTCTTTGCCCTTCTTTCTGGAGAGTCCCAGGTTGTATGAGTTTATTGGTGGTTTCTGATTGGCTATAAACATCTTGAGTTTTCTTTTTTCATTATTGCAGGCGTTTACTGTGCTTGCAAACATATCAAAGTTCAAGTCACCCATGAGATCAGGTAGCTCCAACTGTGCCCCTCCACAGAACTTCAAACAATTGCGACTATCACTATTTGTGCAAACACACCCTTAGACCTTCCACTGTGCCTCAGTTTACCTTTAACCAGAGGCCCCAAGAGGAACCATCCCTGTTGACATCTTGCTCTCAGATTTCTTGTCTTCAGGGTTGGGAACTCATGAGTCTGATACTTCAGTTGCCAGGCAGACACACTCACTTTCTTGCAACTGTATTTCAGGTTCTGCATCCCCTGCCCAGGCAGTACATTAGTCTCTGTGACTTTCTCCCCACTCCCTTTGTGAAAAGGGGTAGATCCTGGCTCAGCTGACCTCTGCACCAGCCTGGGAAGCCCCAAGGCTGTAAGCCAGCCTGGGAAGCCCCAAGGCTGAGTAAGGCATGGTGTGGCCACACATAAATCAGACTCATGCTGGGCTGGCTACAGCAATGGAGAGGAAACATGAACCTTCATGGTCCAGAGGGCATGCAGGGTGGGTTGTCAGTGTGTCCACAAGAGGTAGGATAAAGCCCATGGGGAGGGGAGCTGGTTATCCTGTGTATGCCTGTGTTTTCCTCAGCTGGCTTCCTGGGTGAGAACTAACATGAAGTTCTGTGGTCCTGCCTTCCTGGTCACACTCTCACTCTCAGAAGTGCTGTGGGACACACTACTAAGTGCTTACCTCCTTGCGTGAGAAGTCTCTTCCTTAAAGAGCCCAACAAACGCAGTGCATTTTTATCTTAGTGTTCGGCTTTGCTTTTGAATCACTTTAGTAGGATGTGTTGGGCAAAGAGATCATTGAAGAGTTGAGGCTTGTGCTTATGATGTAGGGGGTCTCTGACTTACTGTGTACAATTGGTTTGGTGGAATGCCTGGTGTCTTAGGGTTTCTATTGCTGTGATAAGATACCATGACCAAATGAACTTGGAAAGGAAAGGGTTTATTTCACCTTTCAGCTCGTAAGTCCTTCTCGGAGGGAAGACGGGACAGGACTGAGCAGAACACTGCTTATTGGCTTGCTCCTCATGGGTTGTTGAATTTGCTTTCTTTTACAACTCAGGACCACCTACCCAGAGTTGGCACCATTCACACTGAGCTAGGCCCTCTCATATCAATCAATCTGGTAGGCCATTTTCTCAGTTGAGATTTCCTCTTCCCAAACACCTCTAGCTTGGGCCAAATTGACATAATGCTAACCAGCACCGATTAAGGTGCAAAAACCAGGTAGTGTTTGGAGCAGGCACTTTAAACCTGTGTTAGGAGTCAAAAAGGGCAGGTAAGCTGAGGTAGGGCAAAGGGTGACTCAGAGTAACCCAGTAACTCTGTTCCCCATCCCAGTGGTTTTAGGAAGTCTTGAGGTAGGTCATGTATAAATATATTCATGGATAGCTTGCTCCTGGCTTGTCCTGTGGGGCACGGTCAGAAGAGCTGGGCAGAGTAAATTGTTGACCAATCCTTACCAGTGAGAGGATGTGGGCATGGCCAATCGGCTCTTACCATCTGTGAATATGTATCTTTCAGGAGACTGAGAGTCTGGGCTGAGTGAACGTGAGAACCTGGGCTGCTGACACTTGAACCATTTTCTTTCAAAATAAGAGCAGTGCCTCCTATTCATAGTGGCTTCCATAAGATTAAACCTTTTGACTTGAGCTGGGTGTAGTGGAATTCCAGCACTAGGGAGGCTGTGTCAGGAGCCTCTGAGAGTTCAAGGCTAGCCTGGTCTACTTAGTGAGTTGCAGGCTTTACTGTGGAAAGCATCCGTCTCATTCCCATTCTGAGGCCAGGGTGGATGGTTTTGCCTTCCCTGTCTACAGGGCAGTCCTACTTGTCTGGGTTTTTTGTTGTTGTTGTTGTTGTTGTTGTTGTTGTTGTTGTTTTTACGTTTTCTGAGGTTAATGAATTAAGCCTAGCAGTTTAACTCATTCCAGAACTTTCTTCATCAGCTGTATGACAGAGTTTATTGTTACACTTGGGGGAATTCCTTGGTGGTTGTCAACAGTTATCCACAGGAATGCATGAAAATATCATGTTTTTGATTCTCTCTGAACTTGGACCTAGCAAGTGAATATTAGCATGTTTTTGTGAAGCCCTCACGGAAGTTGGATGGTGAATATTCATTGTACTTGTTTTCCAACAGATAAGCAAGAAATAGTAGCTCAGATGGTCGCCACATTTCCAAGGTTTTCACCATGTCTAGGTGTGAAGTCAGCAGTCAGATGGATGAAAATGCCACCCCAAATCTGGATAATGTTCTATTTGGCATCAGATTGGTGCAGGACAATTCTATATTCTGTCAATTATATTTTAAATAAACGCTGATTGGCCGGTAGCCAGGCAGGAAGTAGAGGTGGGAAAACCAGGCAGGAAGTAGAGGTAGGGTAATGAGGATAGGAGTATTGGGGAAGAAGGAAGCTCTTTTAGCAGTCCTACCCAAACCACCGAAGAAGGAAAATGTGACCTACCCCGCTGTAAAAGGTACTGAGTCATGTGGCTAACATAGATAAAAATAATAGGTTAATATAAGTTATAAGAGCTAATACAAAGCCTGGGCTAATGGGCCAATCAGTTTAGGATTAATGTAGACTTCTGGGTATTCTCTTTGGGATTTACTGGCTGTGGGAACTGGGCAGGACAGAAACCCCAATGAGCAAGCCCTCATGTTACATCAGATGTCTTGCTTCTGTCACCACCACTCCAAATCTGGTCTCTATCAATCTTTCCCTGGGCTTCTAGCCAGCTGCCTTTCCTCTGATGGAAATTTCTGTGTCTGAGGGCAGCTGGGCTGGCAGTACTGTCTGTGGCCACCACCTTCAACTGAAACTCTCCTGTCCTTACTGCAGATGTCCTGTAAACATGCCATTTCCCTTCCACACATGGCTCTGCCATGTCTTAGCCAGAGATGGGGGAGGGCAGACAGATACTAGCACTGAGGGTGACACAAAATGAAATCTAGCAGAAGAGGAGCTACTTATTGCCTCCATCTCCTCCCTCCCCTGCCACAGCCTGCCTGTTGTAAAGACAGGTTCTGGGGAGGGTGGCATCTTAGGGATTTCCTAAGTCTTAGTCAGTGACGTGACACCATGACCATGGCAACTCTCATAAAGGAAAGCATAAGTTTGGGGAATTGTTTATAGTCTCTGAGGTTTCATGGCAGGGAACATGGCTACATGCAGGCAGATATGGTGAAGTAGCTAAGAGTTCTACAAGCAGGGCCACACACACACACACACACACACACACACACACACACACACACTGGGCCTGGCTTGAGCTTCTGAAACCCAAACGCCTACCCCCTGTGATATATACTTCCTTCAAAAAGGCCATATGTCCTATTCCTTTTCAAGTAGTGCCACTCCCTAATGACAAAGCCTTCAATTATATGAGCCTATGGGGGGGGCATTATTCTTCAAACCACCACACTTAGCTTGTCCCACTTCACTATTTAACAATGACACGGTAGTATCATGCAAGTGGGGGAAATTGATGACATGAAGTCCCTGACCCTGAGTAGGGTACAGGCATGTGGTCTGAGTAGCCCTAATGGTGCCACATGATCCATGCTGCTGCAGGGCCAGGAACAAACATGCCCCAAGGAAAAAGTCACTAACGGAGTCAGGGCACATAAGGTAGCATGTGTTGGGGTTGTGGGAATGACTAGGAGTTTTCTAGTAATATGGTGAAGGAAGTGGTGAGGAAGCCAGGGGACAAATGATGCCAGGGTCTTGTGATGGTGGATGGTGACCAGCACTGGCAACAGACTGAACTGTGGTGGAAAGAAATGAGGTTGGGGACAATTTGAGACCTCTTAAGTGCATGCATTTCTGGCTAGAGTAGTCATGGTTTCTATGTAAGGGCTTGATTTCATTAGGATAGTGCAGATAGGGGAGCTCATGCGGGAGGCCAGCCAGGGATGCTGCAGAGAGCCCACTAGCCATGGGGAAGACCTCTCAGTTGCTCTAAGGAAAGAGACGTTAAGGAAGAAATGGCCAGAGTTTATGAAAGATGAGATGGACTCAAGGCTTTGGCCCTAGTTGTCACGTGGATAATGGTCCTGCATCCCTAGAAAGGTCAGTATGGAGGTCTGGATACAACTTGGAGGAAGGACCTTGGTGCATCTGTGTTCTCTGCTTCTCAGACTCTCCCTGACATCTTTGACTTGGAATGGGTCAAAGGTTCCACATGGATATGAATCCACTGTGCGAGGATTGCGATTCCAAGGAGATGCTATCAGCAGGAGACGTGTGTCTCAAGCGAGGGAGCTGAGCACATGCTGCCTCCATGGCACAACCTGAGAGGCTGGCCGTGCATCTTCCCACCCGAGCAAGTGTGTTAAGGAGGATCTGGGTCTATCAAAAGGAGTGGAGTTGGAATTTGTCCTTGTCTTTTTAGTTTTCTTTTGATAAAACCAAATGGCACAGACTAAGTAACTTAAAAGGTACAAGAGTTCATTCATCTCATAGTACTTGATAAGAGGTGGACCAAGGGCTGCATCTGCTGAGAAAGTAGGTTGGCGATAGAGTATGACTTTGCAGAGTTCCAAGGCAATGCTGGGCATTATGTGGTGTAGAGAGATATAAATGTAAGAAAAGCTGGATAATATAACAGACTTGATCTTGCTATAATCCTTAATCTCTGCACTCACTCCTTGCTTTTTGAGATGGGGTCTCCTGTGTCCCAGGCTGGCATTGAGCTTTCTCTGCAGCTGAAGATGACCTTGAACTCCTGATCCTCCAGCCTCCATGTCCCAAGTGCTAGGATCATATGAGTGCTCACCACCCTTGTCTACTGTGTATAGGGGATGGAACCCAGGGCTTTGCATGTTTTAGACAAGCATTCTGTGAACTGAGCTACTTCCCCATGAGCCAGTGAACAGACTGTTCCATCCAGGAGGACACAGCCCTCTCCAGCTTACCCTACTCAAAAGCATACCCGTCCTATTGATTTATATCTCACCATCGGGGGCACCATGATAGGCCTGCACAGTGACTCTTGTAGCCTCTTGGTTAGGCTCCAAAGCTACCATTTCTGAGCTGCCTGACAGTATGGTATGCTGTCCTCCTTTGGGATACAGGGGTTTGGGCCCAGCAGAACATAATACAATAACTGCCTTCTGAAAAACACGTTTATTTCTAAGTATAACACTGTCCCCTAGATTTAGGGACAGTGTGGTCTGCTTCCATAGGTATGAAAAAGTCAACTGTATCAGATTCTCACTTCTCAGCCTCCCTAGGCCATGACCAGGTGCCTCTATCTCACCTACGTTCATAAACTTGAGGGTCAAATTGCCCAAGGAAGAGTCTCAGATAATCGCAGAAATAGGTACCACACATATTTATGTGGTTATTTTCTAGGTTGACTTTGTTTTTAGAACAACTTTTACCCAAAGTGGAATTCTCAACATGTCTATACAACATGTTCTCTGAAAAATGGATTCCAGTGTCAGACGATTGTGGGAAATCCTGCACCTCTCATGCCGTTCTTCAGTATTCGCAATTCACCATCAAGGCTCTGAGAAAGTCTGCAGCGTGAACAGTTGGCTCGGGCTGGGAGATGTTGGATCAGGAAGGAGAGTGCTCACTGAGCAAGCATATGAGGTTCTGAGTTCAGATCCCCAGTACCAAGCACTGACAACACATTTATGATCTCAGTACTGACGAGAGCAGAGGCAGAAGGATTCCTGGCTCTTTGGCCATCCAGTTTAGCCAGTCAGTGAGCTTCAGTACAGTACAGTACAGTGAAAGACCCCGGTTTTCTTCACCATTTTAGATGTACATGGTGGAGAGCTGTAGAGTAGACACCTTGTGCTGGCTTGTGGCTTCCACATATATGTGCTCATGTGAGCCCTTGTACCAGACAGTCTGTGCACACACATGAACACATACAACTCTCTGTCTCTCTTGCTCCTCAAAATTGTAGACTCTCTATTGGTTGTCAGGACACAAAACCTGTGTGTTGTTTTGCATTAAAATTGCATTTTTACGTGAACGTGTGCTTTGCCTGAATATATGTTTATGCACCACATGTATGCCTGGTGCGTAAGAAGGCCAGAGGAGGACAGTGGATTGCTGGGCTGGAATTATAGATGGCTGTAAGCCAACATTGGAGTCCTGAGAACTAAACTCTGGTCTTGGCAAGATCAGTAAGTGCCCTTAGTCAGTGAGCCATCTTTCCAGTCCCCTTGTTTTGCACTTTTTGCTGACTATAGTCTTAACACCTGGGGGCTAGACCACTGTGAATATTGTCATAGTGCATTCACACTAGGCTAAACTTTAAGGTCTTGCTGAGAGTCTGTGAAAGCAGTAGAGCCTTGGGCAGCCCTGGAGCTGGAGTGGGGCATCCCCTGACCTGTAGGAGGATGTCAAATGTCTTCTGTCTTCACCTTCCATTTTCATTTCCCCCCTACTCGCTCATGATAATTTTCTTATTTATTCTATTTCTTGATCTTTTACCTTAGATGAAAGTAGGGTAATTAGTTCCTTGTCTCTGTTTTTAATGGTGTCTCATCTGCCTTCTGGCTTAGCAGTTAATTATGGCTTTAGGGTTCTTTCCCTTTGAAATGAATCTATGCTGTTATCCTCCACCACCCAACTACCCCAGGCTGATTTCTCTTCTGTCCCTGAAGACTTCAGACTCATTTATTATTATAAAAAGTTAGAAAGGGTCCTGGAGAGATGGCTCAGTGGTTCAGAACATTTAACAATCTTATAAGAGCTAGGTTCAGTTCCCAGAACTCATAAGGTATCTCATAACTGACTGTAACTCCACTTCCAGGGGACCTGACTCCCATTTCTGGTATTGTCAGGCTCCCACGTGTACACTGTGCACAAAACACACATGCAGGCCAAACACTGGTACTCACAAGGTAAAAATAAATCTTTAAAAGAAAGCTAAGGAGAAATTAGGTTTGCTGATTGATGAAGGAGCGGCAGCGGGCTGTGTCCCACCATCCAGCTAGCTTTACTTAAAATAATTACACAGAAACTGTATGTTTTTAAACACTGTTTGGCCCATTAGTTTCAGCCTCTTATTGGATAGCTCTTACATATTGATCTAACCCATTTCTAATAATCTGTGTAGCACCACGAGCTGGCTTACCAGGAAAGATCTTAACCTGTGTCTGTCTGGAGTGGGAGAATCAGGGCGACTGCCTGACTCAGCTCTTTCTCCCAGCATTCTGTTCTGTTTACTCACTCCACCCACCTAAGGGTTGGCCTATCAAATGGGCCAAGGCAGTTTCTTTATTAATTAACCAATGAAAGCAAAAGATTAGAAAGAAATCACTACCACATCAGCTGATAAAGTATTACAGTATTTCATTCTGCATTGCTATGATGCTGTTTTCCCTGGATCAATGCTTTGACCTCTCTGTGCACTATTTCTGTCATCTGCTAATGCCATCTTACAGGAGCGTGGTGGGAAGGAAATGAGTTAATATGGCACTAATAATCACGAATGACACAGTTATTATAGTAATTAATAAGAACAATATTTTTGCTTTAAAAAAGGCACTTAAATACATTTCTAAACAGCTCTTGATTAACTCTTTTCTTCCCAGTTTTACTCAACAAGATGAACCACAGAAAATGGTCTTCCTACCACAATGTTATTTTTATTCACCAAGCTGCATTTTCTGCTTATTTGCGGTGCACACAGCCACTCCAAGGACACTAGCCTGGCAGAGTGAGAGGAGGGGAGAGGAGGGAACCCAGAGGATTGGGCCCTGTCTTGCCACTCCCTCCTCCTCCTCCCAAGGGCCTGCTCACTAAATGACCAGCACTAACACATGCAAGGCTTGCACTTAGAGGTAACAAGAGACCATGGGCTCAGTCACCCGTGGGTCTCAATTTCAGGTGTAAATAATACATTCTGCCCACTCTGACCCACGGCCTATCAGAAGCTGTGCTGGATGTCTCTAAACAGTGCTTTGAAAGCCGCAGCTTTCTGGTGGGAGATGGTAGATCTCAAAAGCTCACTTGGATGCATCATTCCTTAAAGTTTTTATTTGTGCATGTTGATTTTACAAAGAGAGGTTTTGTGAACGTGTCATTTCAGTATCTCATGTTGTTTACGACGGTTGCCCAGCATTGTTCTCTCAGACTCTGTGGATGTGTCATCCCTGCCTTTGCAGAGAGCTGACAAGAGAGCTCTTGTCCCTCTACTCTACCACGTGAACCAGCCATAAAGAACTGTTTGAGAGCAGCAGCAGCAGGAGATGCCTGGGACTTTGGGGTGACAAGCTGTTTGGGTTTCCTCTTCTTATGGTTCTGCTGCTGGGAGGGCCAGCCTTCACCGTGCAGGGCTCAAAGGGAATCCACAGGGTCAGTGTACTAAGACTTTTTTTTGTAGGAGAGAGTAAGGGGAAAGATACTCACACATTCTCTTGATGGCTTCCTTCGGACATTTTCTTTTTCTTCTATATTCTGACTCTTTGTTTTTCATCTACAGCTTATATACCCCAACAGAATCTTTCAGGCAATATGGAAATTACAATGTGGTTACATTCTATTTTTCAAGTGAATGATTATAATGAATACAAGTAAGAACATGTTTTTCATTTCTGTTTACATGATGAAGACAAAATCATCCCAAAAACCCACATACACTTACATCTAAGTAACTTGTTATAGTTATCAGAGTGTGAGCATGCAGGGTGATTTTCTCAGCCAGTCCTTTTGCTGGCAGTCTGCATATTGTGGTTACAAAGGAAGAATCAATCACTTTATTACTTATCTTGAAAAGTAATCTTATACGGAACTACAAATCTAAACTTGTATACATAAAAAACAATTAGCCAACTCTACCTTAAATCTTTAGGGCTTATCCTATTCATCAATAGTTTTTTATATCAGGAAGTTGAGTGCAGAAATGGGCACAAGGAATTAATCATCATCTTTGATCACAAACCAATCCTAGCTAGGAACGTACGTCAACTAGTAATTGGGCTTCTTTGATTTTTGATACTGTACTGGGAGGTTTTGTTTGTCAACTTAACACAGCTATAGAGTCATTAGAGGAAGGAGACTTAATTGAGTGAATGCCTCCATGAGATCCAGCTGGAAGGCATTTTCTCATTTATTGATCAATGGTTCAGGGTCCAGCCCACAGTTGGTGGTGGGATTCTTGGGCTGCTGGTCTGGGTTCTATAATAGGCTGAGGAAGTCATGGGAAGCAAGCCAGTAAGCAGCTCCCCTCCATGGCCTCTGTACCAGTTCCTGTTTCCAGGATCCTGTCCTGTTTTGAGTGCCTGTCCTGACTTCTTTCAGTGATGAGCAGCAATGTTGAAGTGTAATCCTAGTAAACCCTGTCCTCCCCAGCTTGCTCTTTGGTCATGGTGTTTTTTGTCACAGCAGCAGAAACCCTAAGACAGATGCCTAACCTAATGAATCTATCCCTTAGCTGAGGATGGATGTGTCCTTCTGAATTGTTTTCTAGGGTTTAGATTGTTTTCTAGGGTTTTCCATCTCAGAGTTATTATCAAAACATCTCAATCTAACCTGAAATCATCCTAAGGCTTTGTATAAGCAATGATAAAATGCAAACCTGTGAATCTTCAATCTCTCAACACCAAGATTAAAAGAATTTCAGCCATCCTGGTTCCTGGACTAAACTGTTTTCCTTAATCATTAACTTGAATTGTGATCCCTGAAGCTCCTGAAGTGAAACCCCTCGGCTTTTTCTAGAGCATTTACTCTGTTTGTTAGTCCTCAATCAATCCCTTCTTTAGTAATCAATGTCAATCAATAGAATAGGTATAGCCATGAATCTTTTAGGCCATGAAAGAAAGAGTTAGTAACCCATTCGAATGTGAATGCAACAGGATCTTCACACCAGGGTGGGGAAAGCGTAAAATGTGACAACACATATGGTTATAAGGAAAGCATTGGGATTCACAATAGAGTTAATTCATCTTGTCAAATAGCAAGTTTTACAGAAAATGTCATATATAGATCCATTCATAACAATATTTATAAGGCCTGAATCTCCTAGATATAAAATAGCAAAATGTGATGTGACACGAGACTGAATTCTAGGAGAAAGACAATCAGATCGCAAAAGCAATTTTAAGTTAGTGTAAGTAAGGGCAGCAAATAGGTGAGTCTGAGGTTCAGGGCAGTGGGATGACTAGGGCTACATATGTGGGGTTGGACCAGTCAAAGTCCAGTGTGTTACAGCATGTATTTCCATAAGGATGGAAACTAACTCCTGTGTTGGGGAAAGCACATGGTATCCACCTGGGACTGTGGGTAACAGGGTTAATGCCATTCCAAGTATGATTTATGTTCTAGAATCAATCTGGAAGACCCTTAGTAGGGTGTGTGCGATCAGGAGTTAGTTTATCTGGGTGATACCGGTCTGCAGGCGAAGTCATATTTAGTGACCAGGTCTATTTTCCAGCTGTTTGTGTAGGCTGACTAGTCTTGAGTGTCCTGTATTTTAGAAGCAAACATAATGTAATGGGGTCGCAGCAGATGTAAAAGAGGACAAGGGAAGACTATCTGAATGTCCCTGAAATTCAAAGGGCTCGGTTAAACGGAGTTGAACAAAACCAGATCCCCATAAACAAAGAACCATTAGTGACAAGTTTTACTTTTTCATAGTTCCATGTAATTGGGTGAAACAGAGGAGGGTCAGGGACACAAGCCCAATATGCTTCTTGAGCAAGAGCACAAGGAATAAGGCACAGTATCTACAGAGTAGCCACAGCCGACATAACCACGAAAAGATTTTCAGGACGTTGAGCTTTTCCCTGATTCAGTAAAACCTGAGTGACTTCTGCTGGTTAATCTGTCCTCAAGAAGGAATCCAACCGTGGTGGGTAGAAGCAACAGACTGTGGGGCGTGATGAGGACGAGGCTGATGAATTTGGAGGCAGTCCACCAGGAAGATGTTGGTTGAATATTTCCAGTGTCTTCATCTGAGGTGGTGTTTTGAGATATTGGAGGACGAGGTGGGCGTGAAGGAAGCATCAGGGGTGAAATTCTCCTCCTTTGCATTGGTCCAAGGAGCCTCTGAATGCATCTGATCTAGACCAGCTGGCCATATGGTCTGATCAATTGGTCTGGTACCCACAAAGGTGAATCAGCGTCCTGAGGAAAAATATAAGCATAGCCTCTTTCTGATGTAAATAAGACATCTGGACCCTTCCACTGACCCATTCACAGGTCTTTCCATTTTATCAAAAGTTTAGGAATAATTTTGGTAGTAAAATGTCTAAGGAATGAACTCATTTTGTCCTCAGAGATATTTACGTGACTTATTACATATAGGGCATGATTTAAAATATGATGGAGAGATAAGTATATAAAATGCCCATTTTGTAACATAGATATTTAAAATTTTAAAGTTTGATGGGTTGTCCCTACAACTATCTGTCCTTGAGGATTATAAGGGATACCTGTGAAGTGGGAAATAGCAAAAACTGAGTAACATTTATTAAAAGCTTTAGAAATATAAATGGGCATTATCTGTCTTTAAGGCCTTAGGCATCCCCCAAATTATAAAACAATAAAATAAATGTTGCTCTAGAGTGGCCAAAAGCACAAATAACATGAAAATATGTATCCACATACACATGGACAAAAGCTAGCTAGCTTTCCAAAGAAGGGACATGAGTAATGTCCATTTGTCATAAGTCACATGGACTTAGGCCTCATGGGTTGACTACCATGGGGAGAGTATGTGTGGTTGTGGGGACAAGCAGGGCAATTCCATACACTTGTCCAGGCAGCTTCGTGAGGGAATTGAAGCTGAAAGTAGAACACCACAGTGTTTTGATGATAGAGTGTGTGGCTCTGTTGACCTGCTTCTGTGGAATGGGCTATGAGTCTTGTCAAGGAGTCAGTCATGCATTTTCCTTCACGTATAAGGCTGGGAAATATAGAGTGTGCTCAAACATGCCTCACAGGAAGGGGATAGGTTTTAGGTTGGATTACATTTTGTAACATTGAGAGCAAAGTTAAAATTGTAGAATGACCAGAAGGCAGTGGTGCAGTTTCTATATGATGACATAATCTGACCACATATTGAGAATACATTATATACATTAATATATATGCATATGTACATTAGAAAGTTTGTATTTAAGCCTCTCACAACAGTAATTACTGCTATTAATTCTACCCTCTGTGTGGAGGTTTCCTTTGTAGGAAAGGACTCCTTGTGGCCATCAATACTTAAAACAGCTTGTCCCAAGGCTGAGCCATCAGTAAAGACAAGCATTGCTGGGGGAGGCATTGGGGTGAATCTAGTTCTGAGAGGAAAGGGGACAGGGCATTGTTTTATAAAATGTAACAGGAAATGATTGGGTAAATAGTAAGAATAGATGTCTATATATCCTATTGGGACATCCATATTTGGCCTATAGGCCTAGCATATCTAACAAACTATTCTCAGAAACAGGGAATTTTGAAGGACAATTCTATCTTGTCTTGGTAAAGTTTTGCATTTACTTTCGTTTGTAATCTAATGGTCTAGTTTGGAAAGTATAGTGTCAACAATTGAGGCAAAGACAGTTTCTCTGCCCAGTAACTAACTTTTTCCACAAAGAAAGCATACTCACATGGAATATCTTTGATGTCCATATACTTTTTTTGATGTAGATTGGTGCTGCCAGGAGTAGACATGTCTCACTATCAAGAAAAACCTTCTGTCATTAAAACATTTTAAATGCATCTTCTGTAGGTCGTTGAAGTATTTGAAGATCACCTATCAATCTAAAATATATCTCTGTATGACCTTGAAAACATACCTAACATGAATATGTTTGATTATTATAGATGACTTTTAACATGTATTTCTTAATTATGGATTGCATTTTAAATACACTCCATAAGCACAACACCACAAACAAGAGTAGAAACATACAGTGTAACAAAAATAACTTTAAATTTGTATTAGTACACCAAAATCCATATCTATGTCAAATATTTTGAGATTATAGTTTTTTAAAGTCAATAATCTACCCCATTTCTCATCATTTATATATATATAATATCAACCTTTAAAAGTTTTTTTCTGACCTTGACCAATAATAATTATAAACATCACCCCCCCAAATGATGGCAAGCATCCATAAGCCATATTTTGGGAATGTGGACATTATTTTATCTATATTGCTTATTGTTATATGGAGATATTGGTATCTTTTGGGTGAACCTTGAGAAAATCAGGATATTTGTTAAGTCTTGGCTGGAGTAGTTAGTCTGTGAGGCTGGATCATCTCAGCCTACAGCCTTGAAGTTGTTCTGGATGCACAACTCTGAGGAAACTGCAACAGAAACACTGTGAGATGCTGGATTGCCTTGGTCACTCATTGTTATTGGTGTCTGGTTCCCTTGCTCTGAAAAATACATTAACCGTTAAAATTGGCATGCAGATCTGCATTAATACAAGTATAGACTGTGTGTTATACACAAGCCAGCCTAAGATGATTTCTTAGGTTTTTCTTAGGTTTATTTCCTTATGTCTGTAGACAAGATTATCAGGGGGTCTTCCTCAATCAAACTTGATCTTCTTCAACCCTGAACAAATCCATAGCCTTTGGTATTCTGTTGAAATGAAAGCATAACCTCTTTCCCAAAACAACACATCTTTTGACTTCCATTTTGAAGCCAAGGCATTTTTTAAATATATAGGTTGGTTTAATCTAGCAGCTTCAATAATCCAATGTCTCTTAGCAGCTATTGTTCATTCATCAACAACCTAAAAATTTAAAGTCAACACAATGGCATACAGGATCCAGACTCCTGTGTATTTCCCATCTCTGTGTTTTATTTATTTTACTTCTCTCTTAAAGACTTTATTAATATATAATTTTAAGCTTTTTTTCCCACAACTTTCTATACCCTTCTCTTTTCTCTCCAAATTCTATGTACATTTTCAAGCACACATTAACCCATATAGAGATTTGTTTCATCTGGATTTGTCTTTATTTCAGATCTGTGATGTTTTCTGTCTGCATGAATGAAACAAACTGCTGTACAGAGGTCATGGCATGCTGGTGGCTGGTTCCTACCCCCCTCAGTTCTCTGGGAGTCAACTGTCATCGAGTAGATACTCAGAAAGCCACATTTACTGCCCCAACTCTGTTAAGATTTTGGGTCCATGCTGCCACCCAGTAGCACACTTTCTGTTGCTCATAACTCCCATTTAAGTGTTCAGTAGCAAAGCCTATTAAAAGAGAGTTGTACCTTAGTTTGCTGCTAGTGCTGAGCATACCTGCGTTTTGTGTGTATTTAAAACATTTAATTTTAAAGCTTTCTCGGGGTCTTATATGGATGTAGATGTTGGAGTTTGGGCACCATTTGTAGACTTTCTCAGTGTGCCTTTAGTCAGTTCTGTCCCACCAGTCAACTCCCAAATTATCACATTGAGACTTATTATTAATTATAAATGCTCATCCAATGGTTTAGGCTTATTACTAACTAGCTCTTACAGCATAATCCACATTTCTTTTTTGTCTTTTTCTTTTTTTTAAAAAAAGAATACAAACTGTCTTTTTTCATTTTACATAACAATCCCAGCTCCCATGCCCTCCCCTCCTCCCATTCCCTCCACATATCCCACACACACACCTCTATCCTCTCCTCAGAGAAGGTAAGGCACATTGCTTTGGGGAAGGTGCAAGGCCCTCCCTACTATATCTAGGCTGATCAAGGAATCCATCCAAAAAGAATAGGTTCCAAAAAGGTCAGTACAAGCAGTAGGGATAAAACCTGGTGCCACTGCCAGTGGCCCCACAGACTGCCCCAGCCAGACAACTGTCACTCACATTCAGAAGGACTAGTTTGAACCTATGCTGTTTCCTTCCATGTGCAGCTGGAGATGGTAAGCTCCCATTAACTCAGGCAAACTGTTTCAATGGGTATACCTGACATGGTCTTGACCTCTTTGTTCATATTCTCACTCCTCTTACCTTCAAGTGGACTTTGGGAACTCAACCCAATGCTCCACTGCAGGTCTTTGCCTCTGTTTTCATCAGCTGCTGGATGAAAGTTCTATGGTGACATTTAAGATATTTATCAATTTGACTACAGGGAAAGGCCAGTTTGGGCACTCTCTCTATTGCTTAGGGTCCTTGCTGGGGTCATTCTTGTACATTCCTGGGAATTCATTTAGAGCCAGGTTTCTTCTTAGCCCCATCACAAATTCCTCAATCAAAATATCTCTTTCCTTGCTCTCATCTCTATTCTTCCTCCATCTTGACTATGCTGGTTTACTTTTTTAAAAAATTAAATTAAAATTTAAAAGTTATTTTTATTAAAGAGAAAGGGGGTACACAGATATATCTGAAAGAAACATAGTGAGAGAGAGTGTGGGGTAGTCATGTCTTAATTTTAAAGGTAGTTCAGTGCATGTATATAGGCATTTATGTAGCTATGCCAGGCATACATATAGATTACATGGCCATGCTACACATGTGCATTGATAACCTAGGGCATAAGGCTCCAGGGTGACCAGAGAATTTGCCTGAATGCTGATGCACAGCTGTGGGACCTTAGAAATGCTAGCACCTAGGGTGACTAAGCATTTTGCTAAATGCTGATAGCTGTGGGATCCCAGATGTGATGGAAATTAGATCAGAACCTCCTAGGCCCTAGCTGTGTGACACCTCCTTGTATTTATCCTTAATCCTCAAAACTACATAAACATTATTATTATTATTATCAGTTAGACAGTACATCTTGGGAAGAAATCATCTTAACAATCCGCGGGTTAAAATGCCCAATAGAGTGGGATGTTTCCACAAGATAGACACAACCCTACATGAGCAGCAAGCAGTGTGGCTCTCCCTGCACCCACTAACACCATACCAGGGACCAGACAAAGATGGCAGAGGTAACCTGTAAAGGCACAGTGGAAACAAAAGACATTCTGGAGTCTGTGGTCCTTGTCTATCTGAGATTCATCCATCAGAGTTTCACCTCTTGGTGAGCTGACTCCCCAAACTTCAATTGCCACTTGCTGCTGATCTCACAGAGCCACTGGCACTGTGGCTTCCTTTCTGTGTTTTGCTCAGGGGTCCCACTGACCAGTGTATGAAGTCAGAAATGGAAAGGAATGAGCCTATATTCTGACCCGGAGTGGTAGAGAGGATATTAAATGCTACCCCTGCTACCGGTCGAATGAAGGCTGCCTCAGCTGGTTTATTTTAAGTCCACACATATGTAAGCTTGAGAGCTTCTAACTTTTAAACAGAAAGCAGTAGATCAATTCCTGCTGAGCTGGGAGGTTGGAGTTCTCCATTATCTGTCATCCTGTGCTGAAATTTCCCTGCATGAATCCTGGTCCTGACAGGGGAGGCTTCTGACTGCCACTCTGGTCTTCTTTTTGCTACTCTTTGTTCCTAAGAAAAAAAGGTTACCATGTAAGTTTGCATACATACATACATATGTGTGTGTGTTTGTGTATGTGTGCTTGTGCATGTATTTGGACACATGTCCAGAGGTTGTGGACTTTTGTGTTGTTTCTCAGGAGCTAAGCTACCCTCTGTAATTTTTGAGAGGGTCTCTCGCTGGTCTGGAGCTTGCCAAGTAGGATAGGCTGTCCAGACAGTGAACCTCAAAGATCCACGTGTCTGGGCAAGCAACTCCCACCCAAGCAGTGGTGTCACAAGCCTGCATTTACCATGTTCAGCTTTTAAAACAAAATGTGAGCTCTAGGGTTGAGACTCAAGTCCTCACCCTTATTAAGGAGATCAGTGTATGAAGCCATCAAAGAACTGGTACTCTTCAAACAAGTGTCTCCTAGTGCAAATGGCTGCAGGTCTCATTTTTTTTCCCTAGCTGTTTTCAGAATCACTAAAAGCCTCCTTATCTCTCTGAAGATAGATTTGATTTCCATGTGTCACCAGCTCACCCACCACTAGCAGGTGGCTTTCCTGAGAAGAGTGACAAGTGTCTCTGAAGAACGAGTTTCTGAGAGGGTGGCAGATATACTAGGGGCAGCTGGGATAAGGATGTGACTTTTAACTTGCAGGCTAACTTGACCGGTGTCAGACTGCTGTATCATCAAAGGAATAGCTTGTTATGTTGGAATGGTGCTTCTTCCTGATTCCTTTTTAATTGATCCAGCTATAGGCTGTTCAACTCTGCTTCTAGATGGTACTTTAGAAAGTCCAGGCAGGTTAAGCGATGGTTACTCTTTCAGAGGTCCTGTGTTCAATTACCAGCAACCATATGGTGGCTCACAATCAACTATAATGAGATTTGGTACCCTCTTCTGCCATGCAGGTATACATGCATGCAGAACACATAATAAATAAGTAAATCTAAAAAAATAAAAAAAATGAAAGTCCAGGCATCCTTGAATCTGATTGACAACCAGAGCTGTCTCCTCTCTCCAAGCTCTGGTTCTCTGTATGTGCATGTACCATTGTTAGTGTCAGAGAGAAAGATAGTTCTCAGTGTGTGTGTGTGTGTGTGTGTGTGTGTGTGTGTGTGTATGTGTGTGTGTGTGTACATGTGATATGCATGCTTGGCTAATGGCTAGGTACATGTTTACATATGTGTGTGTTCTCTAGCTTATATGTGCTCATGTATGTAGAGGCCAGAGGGATGATGATTTTGGATGCCTTCTTCGGTTACTTTCCATCTTATCTTGTGAGAGAAGTTCTCTCAGTAAACCTGACTCATCAAGTGGGTGAGGCAGGCCAGCCAATGAGCTTCAGGGATCGACCTGTCTGTGGCTCCTAAGTGCCATGACATCCAGGTTTTACATGGACGCTGAGGATCCTAGATCAATACCTCATGCTTACATAGCAAGTGCTTTACCCAGCCATGGTCCACATTGTTTCCATCCTCTTTTCTGAAAGAGATATAGAAAGGACCAATGGAAAGTGTCTTCTGTTTGCTTGTGCACAGGAAGAGAGCTCCTGTGGTCGTCCTTCCCACAAAATGCCACCGATGGTGTCATCTTCGTCTTGAGCAACTTTCTTAACAAAAGGCCCATTGTTCCAAAAGCAAAGGATGAAATGATGAGCCCTGAAGATGACAAATGGAGCAGACAGTGCATGGCATGCTCGCGACCTTCTGGCCTCTGTGATCGTTTTACTCCTCTGCTCATTTTTAAATGCATTTGGTACTCTATTGCTTTGTCTATCCTTGTGCCACTCGTCTGAGTGCTCACACAGTCCCTTCTGTTCCTGTTGCTGTGATAAAATATCCAGAGAAAGGTGACTTAATGGAGAGATGGATTATTTGACTTACAGTTCCAAGTCATAGTTTGTCATCAAAGCATAAGAAACTCAGAGCAGGAGGTCACATTACATCCACAGCGAAAGCAAGGAGCAATAGCTTTTTCTCTTCACTGTTTAAAAATTACACTGGTTGTGTGTATGAGTGTGCATGTGTATGTGATGGTCACCTGGGGAACAGTGTGTGTGTGTATGTGTGTATCAAAGGACAACTTTTGGGAGTTATCTCCTTTTTCCACTCAGCTCCAGATCAGACAAGCACCTTTACTAGCTAAGCCGTCTTGTAAGTTCTTCCTCCACTCCCATTCAGTTCAGAATCTCATGTCTAGAGAATGCTTTCACCCGTAGTGTTTCCATCATCTCAACTCAGTCAACATAGTCAAGCTAATTCTCCACAGGTGTGCAACAGGCCACCTGACTGAGTCAGTCTCTCACTGGCACTCTTTCCAGGAAACTCTAGGTTATGTCAAGTTGACAATTTGTAATACCCATCACTTCAGGCCCTGCACTAAAACAGCAGCTGGGGAAGTAACACCAGTAAGATAGTGCCGGTTCTTTCCCAAGACTGTCACCTGGTAAACAAGGCAGAAATAAAACCGAACAAATGTTATATTTGCTAACAATGCCAAGTGGGAGGCTCCCAAGAGACTACGAGCTTCTGCTTGCATGGTTATTCTACAGTCCCTGCAGTGACCTGGAGCTGGTACCTGGTCTTGAGATGAAGAAATGGAGGGGTAGAGCCAACTTTCAGAACGTAGGGAGGTTATAGACAGTTGGCCGAGCACTTCATATCCCACCAATGCATCTTCTCTCTGGCTTAGAACTTCTGTCCTATGATTCCAGGTGGATTTTAGTCTTGAAGACCTTTTGACTCATCTTAGGGTTGGACTTTCCAGAACCTGCTGGAGATGTCTGTCACAGAGTAACCCAGGCCAAGGGTGGTGCTTTGTATGGCTAGCTAGCCCACTGCCTAAAGTAGATGTCCCATGTCTAAGTGTGATGGAACTTTGTCAACTTGAAACAATCTAGAATCATGTGGGAGGATGATGGAGGAAGGTCATTGGTTAAAAAATAAAGAAACTGCCTTGGCCCATTTTATTGGTTAAAACATAGGTGGGTGGAGTAAACAGAACAGAATGCGGCGGGGGGGGGGGGGGGGGGAGAGGATGTGAGCTCAGAGACGCCATGCTCCCCTCTCCCTGGCAAACGTGATAGTTCTGCTCTCTGAGGCAGACGGCAATGCAGCCAGCCACCAGGTCAGACATGCTGAATCTTTCCTGGTAAGCGCACCTTGTAGTGCTACATAGATTATTAGAAATGGGTTAAGAGGCTG
>NW_004949170.1:1843945-1847479 GCF_000317375.1 Microtus ochrogaster | reverse complement strand
GGGGGGGGCGGGGAGTTGTCAGGTAATTGAGATGGGAAGACCCACCTACTGTGGGTGGCACTGCTCCTCGAGCAGGGGATCCTGGATTGTACAAGCATAGAGAAAGACTTCCAAGCACTACTATCCATGTTCCAACTCATTATTCTCTTGTAGCAGGAGGCTGCTTGTTGGTTCCCAGCCACTTAGCACTGAAATAACCACGTAGAAACTGTATTATTTAAATCACTGCTTGGCCCATTAGTTCCAGCTTCTTATTGGCTAATGCTTACAAATTAATTTAACCCATTTCTATTATCTGTTTATTGCCACATGACAGTGGCTTACCAGCAAAGTGTCGGCATGTCTGACTCTGGTGGCAGCTCCATGGCTCCTCTCTGACTCCGCCCTTTTTCTCCCAGCATACAGCCTAGTTTTCCAGCCTAGTTCTGTTCTTCCCTGCCATAGGCTCAAAGCAGTTCTTTATTCATTAACCAATAAAAGCAACACATAGACAGAAGGACCTCCCATACCACTTGCTTACAGCATTCTTGGAGGTTGGTCCATACTTAAAATGGAGGACCTGGTTGAAAGAAGAGGCTAAGAGCATTGAACAACAGAGTAGAGCTAGAGGTATGGAAGTCTCCCAAGATCAACTTCCTAGAGAAGGAGATTATAGTAATAGAGAAAGGCAATCTTTATATGATGACCACATCCTGACTTTATGCCACACAGCAGCTTTGAATGCTCGGGACAGTACTGAAGTAGGAAAGAAGATTGGGTTATTTACTAAAGTCATGCAGGACTCAAAAGAAACCTTCATGGATTTCTTACAAAGACTGACATCATCAGTAAGTAGAATGATACCAAATTCAGAAACTAGACAAATAATAATTAAATCTCTGGCTTTTGAAAATGCTAATTCTCAATGTAAAAGGGCAACTAGGCCTTCAAAGGCAAGATAAGTGCCTTTGGAGGAATGGATCTGAGATACAATCAATATTGAATCTCATGACCATGATGATACTTGGATAGGAGAGGTGATTTCCAGAGGTTTGAGGAAAAATCAAAATGTCAAGTGTTTCAGTTGTGGCATACAAGGTCACTTAAAAGGGGCTCTAAACAGGGCATCCCTAGAAGCAATATTTTTTCTAAGCATAATACAAACACAATACCCCTCTCTTCTGGAATATGCAGAAGGTGTGGCAAAGGCAAATATTGAACTAATGAATGTAGATCAAGAAGGGATATTGGGACTGGGAAACCCTTTGAGGGACCTCTCACGGGCTTCTGTCATTTCCTGCCATTATGGAGAAAACTCCTTCCCAGAGCAATTAAAAAACCTAAGGCCTATTGCAAGAAACCACACTGATCTGGGTGACAGAACAGCTATATAAAAGAAAAGAGAAATTAAGGAAAAACCATAAAGTGATTATTTTGGCAATCTTCTATAAATAAAAAAGGACCAAAATTAAAAATATAAATAAATGATGTTGTCATTGTTGTCATTGAAGGTTTGGTAGACATAGGTGCATGTCTACAATATTGCATCAGAATATTGACATACAAACTAGCCTCTTCAGGAGGTAAATGTTCAGATTTTGGGGATTGGAACTTTATCTCAAGTAAAGCAGAGCATGATATATATATATATGACTAGAAGGGCAGAGAGGAAAATTAAAGCCATATGTGATTAACATAGCAATGAATTTGTGGGGATGTGATTTGTTACAGCAATGGAATACTAGATTAATATTCCCCCAATCTCAGAAACAAATAAATTAACAAATTTTTCTGAGAAAAAATATTAGAAAGTATTATGAAGAACAGTCACTGACCATTCAGATACAAGAACAGTGTACAGCATCTGCTGATCTTTCAAAGGAACCAACAGCCCTATCTTTAAAGTGGTTGACAGACAAACCTGTATGGGCTGTGAAATGACCTTTAACCCTTTAAAGGCAGAGAAACTGCAAGCTTTAGAACAGCTGGTACAGGAGCATAGATTCTCAGCATATTGAAGAATCAACCAGCCCTTGGAATTCTCTTGTGTTTGTTGTTAAAAAGAAATTTGGAGAATGGAGAATGGTGACAGATATAAGAGCTGATAATAAGGTAATTTAGTCAATGGGCTTTTTACAGTTTGACATTCTTTTGTCTTCTTTATTGCCTAAAGGATGACCTCTTACAGCTATTGATTTAAAAGATTATTTCTTCAACATAACTTTCAAGAAAAAGACAGAGAAAAATTTGCCTTCACAGTGCCTGCTTACAGTAATTATCGTCCTGTTAGGAGACTTCAGTGGAATAATTTCCCAGAGGGAATGTTAAATAGCCCCACCCTGTACGAATATTATATAAGACGTCAGCCCTTGGAAATAATATGTAAGCACTTTCCCTAATTTATAGTTTACCATTATATGGATGATATGTTACTTAATGACCCAAATGTAGATACTTTAGAAAGAAATGTTTGAAGAAGTAAGGAAATATTTTCCTTGGTGGGAATTACAAATTGTTCCTGAAAAAAAATTTAAAAAGAGATTATATTAATTATTTAGAATAAAAACATAAATTTTCTCCAGAAAATTAGACCGCAAATTGTTCAAAATAGGAGAGCTCGATCACTGACTCTTAGTGACTTTTAAAGATCTCTAGAAGACATTTCCTATCTAGGGCCCAATATTCGAATAGAAAAAAATGAACTGAATAATTTGTTCAAAACCTTAGAAGATGAAAAGGACTTAAAAAGTCCCAGGAAATTATCAGAAAAAGCTTTGGTGGCAGAGGAATTACAGAATGCTTATGTGAATCATGAGAATCTGAAGCTTAGCTGCATTCTGGTCACATTACCCTCGAAGCATTCCTCTACAGGAGTTTTAATGAAGAGGGAAGGTAGCATCTCAGAATGGATCTTTTTACTATATAAACCGAGTAAAAACTTAAAAACTTATGTGAAAAAAAGTTAATCCTAAAAGAAAAAATTGAAGCTTCATCAATTAGCAGAAATAAATCCAGAAGTTGTAGGACTGTTTAATAGTGAAGAGATGGGCAAACTATGAGAAGAAAGTGAACCCTGAGAAGGAGCTTATAGTAATTTGGGGGGGGGGAGATTAGCTATAAATGTCCCCAAAGCAAAAACATTCTACTTATACAGAGAATTAATTGTATACTTCCTCACATTATACAGGAATCACCAGTATCTGGAGCCCCTACATTCTATACTGATGCAAATAAATCAGAAAAGGCAGGATACAAGTTAGAAAATGTTGTCAGGGTTTCTGTCCTTCCTGGTTTCTGTCCTCCCACCAAGTCCCACAGCCGTTTAGCCCTGAAGAAAATCACACAGAGGTGTTTATAAGTTATAAATTGATTGGCCCATTAGCTCAGGCAAATTATTAACTCTTATAACTTATATTAGCCATTATTCTAGTATATGTTAGCCACATGGCTCAGTATCTTTTTTCAGCAGGGCAGGTCACATCTTCCTTCCTCGGTGTCTGGACAGGACTGGAGAGGATTGGGCTTCCTCCTTCCCAGAATTCTTCTGTACTCCTT
>NW_004949170.1:1841624-1842965 GCF_000317375.1 Microtus ochrogaster | reverse complement strand
CTCTCTCTCTCAAGCCTACGTACATTTATTCAAAACTGTGACCCATTTAGAGGTCTTTGATATCTGAATTTGTTTTATTGCATATGTATCTGTTAATTGTTTTTCTGACCAGGAGCACCCTTTTGTTAAATGATAAGCAGGTGTGGCTAGGACCACCTAGGCCCTGCCTACTTGCTCTGCCCAGTCCAACATGGTGGAGGCATGTTCACTGCCTCTGAGACTGCAGGTGGAAGCCGTCTTCACCACTTCCACTCTGGGAAGCACCGTACAGCATATAAACCCTTTTCATCTGAGTAAAAGCTAAATCTGCCATGCAATGCTCTGCGTGGCCTGGAAATACCTCTTTGTATGATGATGGGAATTCACCATGCTCTCCTGCCTGTGCTTGGCCAATAGATTAAGAGCATTGCTAGATAGTTCTTACATCTTAAATTAACCCATTTCTATTATTTTATATTTTACCACAAGGCTCGTGGTTTACCATTAAGGTTCTGGAGCATCTGTCTCCTATGGTAGCTACATGGTGTCTCTTTGACGCTGCCTACTCTCTCCTCCTCTATCTGCTTTGAATTCCTGCCTTGCCCTATTCTGTGCTGCAATAGGCTCAAAGCAGCTTCTTTACTAACCAATGGTATTCACAACATATAGGGGGGGAATTACACATCAGAGTATTTACTCTGAATTACTCAAATGCAAATGGACTGTACATTGTTGATGTACATATCGCCTGTATATATTGTATATAGTTATTCTTATATTAGTTGTACCCTTCTTTATTTTAGACAAAATAAGGAAAATGTAGTGATATTGTATTTGTGTTTTCACAGATAAAGTTTTCCTAAAGATTAAAGTGCAGAGCTAAGCCACTAGAGGCCAGGGAGTGGTGGCACACACCTTTAATCCCAGGACTCAGGAGAAAGAGGCTTAAGGATTTCCATTAGTTCAAGGCCACCCTGGCTATATAAGATTGAATCTGTCTAAAAGAGTAATGGAGCTCACACAAAGGTGATCACAGTACTTGGGAACTCACACCTTTAAGCCCAGCATTAGGCAGGAGGATACAGGAGTGATATGTCTGGGCAGGGAGAGGAATATAAGGCAGGAGGAGACAGCTTAGTGCAGTCTGAGGACAGGATCAGCCCTTTGGTTTGAGCATTGGTAGAGGTAAAAGGTCTCTTTAGTGGCTGGCTGCACTGCTTCTCTGATCCTTCAGCTTTCAGCCCCTAATATCTGACTCCAGGTTTTATTTATTAAGACCAATTACACTTCATGTTACAGTTTTGGGTAAAAGGGGGAAGGAAGAAGCTACATGTGTCAATTTTATTATCTATCAGAGACCCC
>NW_004949170.1:1836603-1837804 GCF_000317375.1 Microtus ochrogaster | reverse complement strand
AGGAAATGCGGGGACCCCAGGGCGAGGGAACCGCAGGGCAGGCTGGCATCCATGTGTTCCTTCTTCCTGTAAAATTAAGGCAGAGATGTCACAGAGCTTGTTCGAGCCTGGGTTCACTGACAGAGTCTTGTATACACACACTGAAGGAAGTTGTGTTTCTGGGTGGGTAACAACACACACACATGCATGAGGGCTACACATCATATGGACACAGCGCATGATTTCAAAAGAACAGCCAGAGCTAAAGGAAATAACATCAATCAAACCAAATTCTAAAATCAATTCGGAAGCATCCTGCTGCAGCAGCTCCTGCAGTGTGTGGGCCCAGGGTTGAGAACAAGAAAGGAAAAAGCCTCAGCCAGGGGTGACAGCCAGGGGCTGACTTCCCAGGGACTGTTCTCCTGGTCATTTCTAAATCCCAGGAGTGCCTTGTGCTTGGTAATCAGCATTTTCTTTTTTGGGGGGGGGTTGGGTGGGGTGGAGTAGGTGAAAGCTGTGGTATGATGATGATGATGATGACGATGACGGACGAGTGCGTGCCTGTGTGCACCCAACAAGGGTAAACACAGAAAATACAGCACTTGAGGAACTCCTCTGCCCCCTCATCCCGTTTCAGTTCACAGGTTTCTAATTTTAGGGGACAGAGTCAGCTTTCAAATAATGGAAACTGAATTAGAAGAAAGCTGCTGTAGATTTATTTTTCACTTTTCTATTTGCTCAATCAACTTAAAGAACATTGTGTGTGTGTGTGTGTGTGTGTGTGTGTGTGTGTGTTTCTATAGCATTGCTCTGGGTTTGTTTCTCCTTCATTTACTATTTCTGCCCTGGGTCAAGGGGATGAAGGAATAGATTTCAATGAGATGGGGTCTGGGGAAGGGTCATGCTCCAGTCAATGCTGTGGTGCCCATTGGTTGCTTTTGCACATTTTATGAATGTAGGGAATTCTTAGTTGCATGGTTGAGTTATATATAGACTTATATGCCTATACCCATTCTTTTCTTTGTTTCTTTCTTCTCTCTCTCTCTTTCCCTCTCTCTCTCTCGATCTTTCTCTGTTTCTGTCTCTTTCTCTCCCTTCCTTCCTTCTCTTCTCTCTTCTCCTCTTCCTCTTCATTCTCCTCCTCTTGCTTCTCCTCCTCTTGCTCCTCCTCTTTTTGCTCCTCCTCTTGCTCCTCCTCTTTTTGCTCCTCCTCTTGCTCCTC
>NW_004949170.1:1834143-1835281 GCF_000317375.1 Microtus ochrogaster | reverse complement strand
GTGTGTGTGTGTGTGTGTGTGTGTGTGTGTGTGTGTGTGTGTGTGTGTGTGTGGTGTATATATAGGGGTTGGGGTGGTGTTGAGGGTGATTAGGGTGGGGATGCGAGTTGGGGAGTGGCCTCCAGTACCCAGTTGGCTTTTTTCCTGATCCCTATTGCTCCTCTCTGCTCACTTCCCTGCCATCAGGGAAACACACGACTGGCAAGAGATCTTTCCACTTTTCCTGATCTCAGGCTATCCTCCTTCCAAGCTTGAGGATTGTGCTCCATCAGACTTTGTGACTGGCCTCACATGGGTTTGGACAACACTTTTCTTATCTTCTGGTAAGAGGGAGTTATCTGAGCGCATGTCTGAAGCTGCAGAGTGAAAGGCTGGGTAAGATGGATGATAGAGGTTTTGGTAAAGTTACCTAATCTCAGTTTAAAGCCAGGATCATGAGATTGAGTGTCCCCAGACGGAGCTTTGAAATAACTGATGACCAGCTGTCCTGCTAGTCGTATGGCATGATTAGGTTAAAGCCTGGACTCTGGAAACCACAATCCTTGGTTGCTAGTTATTGTTAGTTTGTATTCCCTATACCCAACTAAAGGAAAGTTGGGTGGTGATGTTCCAGACCAGATCCGTGTGGCCTAGATGCTATGTTGACATATCAGATGAACCCAGGCTCATTATAATCTCAATATAGAGATAAAAACACACCATCCCATGCTGAGAAAGATCTGAGCTTGTCACAGCCCTTATAACTCAGCCTGAATGAGTGGCCGTTCAGACAGCACACTTGCTCTGGGAGAGAAGAAGGGTCCTTTGGAATATAAGCTGACTGTGCTTATCATTGGCCATCTAGTCAAATTTCCAGCTGGGTCTCTGAACTGGTTAGCCATCTGTATTCTGTACCGAGTAGGGAAAGAACCTGAAGACCCAGCTATGGTAATACAATAAACGAGCTTTACACAAAATTATATAAAGTGAGGACATGGATGATTCAAGGTATAGCTGAGGGGAAGGTTCTTATTGTAGGCATTCGGAGTGAACAATTAGAGGCACGTGGAAGAGTTCTGAGCTGGACAGTAGTAGGCTGAACTGAGCTTTGAGAGAAGAGGAGAATGGAAAAGTAAAGTGAGAGAGGAAGGGAAGGGAA
>NW_004949170.1:1829240-1833008 GCF_000317375.1 Microtus ochrogaster | reverse complement strand
GATTAGCCAGGCTGTCGTTCTTGTTTAACAGGGGCAGGGTCACCTGGTTGGCTGCCTCTGTGGGTACAAGTTACCTTGATTATTCCTTATTGTCTCTTTCTTATTTGGATTTTATTCAAATTCTTCTCAGAGCTTCATTGTAACCTTTTGTATCACAATCTACTTCTTTGTTGTGCCACGTTATGAAAAATAGGGAGAGGAATCAGGCAATGTGAATGGTCATGTTTGGCAGATTGCTATTTATGTTATTTTTACCAAAACAGGTTTTCAAGGCTACTCAGGTTTGGAAGGAATAAAATTTATACTTCTTGAAATTGTAAACCATTTCAGACAAGCTGTGTGTGAGCATGTCCCTGTCATATGGGTGGCACCTGTTGTGACTTATAAGGTGAGATAGTAAAATGTGAGTTGGTCATAAAGTGTCGCCTTTCATTTCTCTCCCTGCCTTTTACCCTTCCTCCCTGCTGTGGATCCTTCCTCCATCCTTCCTGTGTTCGTGTTCATATCTTTTCGTGTGAGTCTGTATCTCATGTCACTACTATTATCCTTTTGAAATTTGCTGATATTAAGCTGTAGTGCTAATTTCTGCATTTTCATCACTATTGTTGGGTATCTAAATGTTTTGCACTTTTATATAAAACACAGTGGTAGGCATTCCTGGTCTGTCTCCTCTTGCACAACTGTGTGATTTCCTGTAGATTAAGGATTTATCCATAAGAATGTAATTGACTTCCAGGGCTGTTCTAGATAGGTCTCAATCTGTCCTAGATCCTGAAGGATTCTACTTGAGAGGTTAGGGGCTGCACTAAATCACACTCCCACCAACCATATGGTTCAATAACTCAGTGTCTGGTTCCCCACATCTTGGCCAAGACTTAGATTCATTGGACCTTTACATTTGTATTAATAGAAAAAGTAGTAACTCCGTCTCATGTTTTAATATTCTTTTACCGAAGTCGGGTGGTGGTGCACACTGTTAATCCCAGTACTCAGGAATCAGAGGTTGCTAGATCTCTGTGAGTTCAAGACCAGCTTAGTTTGTAGAGCAAGTCCCAGGACATTCAAGGCTACACAGAGAAACCCTGTCTCAAAAAACCAAAGAAGAGGAAAAGGAAGAAGATGCATTTACCTGATTCTACCATAGCTGGTTGTGTTTTCATTTACATATAGGTATTGGCCTACGATTTGTCTGTCTCTTGTTTATTAATCTTCCATCATCATCTATTGATTGACCCATCATTCAACTGTCTTTGTATTTATCATCTATATTTTCTTGTCTATCATATATCCATCTATCACCTATTAGTTTTCTATCACCTATGTACCTATCACTTGTCCATTTTCTATTCATAATATATATCACTTATCTATCATCTAATATTGTCTGGTGTGTCTATCAATCAGCTTGTAATCTATCTATCATCTATCCATATCTATCACTTATCTGTAACATGAGGGCCGCTTGTTGGGGTTTCTGTCCTCCCACCAGGTCCCACAGCCATTTGGTCTCAAAGAAAATCACACAGAGATCTCCATAAGTTATAAACTGATTAGCCCACTAGCTCAGGCTTTGTACTAGCTCTTATAATTTATATTAACCCATTATTCTTACCTATGTTAGCCACATGGCTCGGTACCTTTTTCGGCGGGGTAGGTCACATCCTGCTTCTTTGGTGTCTAAGCAGGACTGGAAAAAGAGCTTCTTTCTTCCCATAATACTTCTGTTCTCATTGCCCCACCTCTACTTCCTGTCTGGTTTTCCAGCCTATACTTCCTGCCTGTCTACTGGCCAATCAGCATTTATTTAAAATATAATTCACAGAATATAGAATTGTCCCACACCACTTATCAAGAGTCTATTGTATGTTTTCATCAGTCTATCATCTGTCTTCTATTTATACTCTACATAATTTATCTACCTTCTGTTGTATATCTTTTTGGTATACCTATTATCTATCTGTCATCTATCTATCTTTGGTTTAAAATCACATATCATTTATCTATCACCTACCATATACCTATTTATAATCTATTATTTATCACACATATATGTATGTATCTATCTAAATCTATCTATATCTATATTTATATCTGTCTGTCTATCTATCTATATCATCAATCATCTATGTCTGTCTCTTTGTCACTTTAACCAAATACTTATCAAGACAGAAGTAACTTGAGAGGGGGGATTGCCCTGAGATCACAGGGGAGAAGGTACAGTCCATTACATCAGGGAGAGCTTGGAGTGAAGACCGTCTCCTGTCTCTGAGAAAATAAGGTGACTAGTCAGACCACACCAACCTGGCAGTATAGAGCTTAGGCAAGAAGGAGACCAGGCTACAACACTTAAAGGGCTGCCTCCACCTTACCCAGTTATGCTTCCACACAAAGGGCTCATTGCCTCCCCAAAACTTGGTGAGAAGTTAAGGGCAATAATTTATTCACACAAGCCATGGGGGACATTTCACATTCATATTAAGGAAGTCTGTCTATCTGCCTACCCCTTGGCATTGCTCTTCTGTGAGGGATCTGTTTGTACCTTCTGTTCACTTTTCATTTTGATGCCTCTTTATTAGTGGTTGCATTGGCTTGTTAGAGTTTTCATTTACCTGTGAACAACATTCCCTTAGAGCCTTAATTTTCACTGTGATGTCTGCTATGCAGACATCTTAGTCCAGATCTTAGAGGAGAAATTTGTAGAGCCCAAGTAAGTCTTAGGTCCAAGGCCCTGAGTGGCTGGCTCCTGGTGAGGTCTCTCTTCTGGTTGCAGATTTCCATTTTCTGTCATTTGAAGGGCCTGGCATTTCTCTTTCTTTCTCTTCTGATAGTCAATTGAATTAGGGCTCCACCCTGGAGCCTCATCATCTAACCTTAATTACAGCTTGACGGCTCTGTCGTACTGGGGTCAGAACTCTGACATGACTGTTAGGGGAGGCACCATTTAGTTCATGACATTGGTCTCCCAGCACTTGGGAGATAAAAACAGGTGGATATCTTTGAGACTAGCTTTGTCTATAGAGTGAGTTCCAGGACAGTCAGGGCTACACAGAAAAACCCTGATTAAAAAATCAAAACCCAGAGAGAGAGATACTGTAAAGGAATGATAACTTTGTTATATTTTTATTGGTTCTAATGTTCATATGTCATCATAAGAATGTCTTTATATTAAAAAATACATTTTGCTATGTTTTATTTGCATGTATATGTGTCTTGTGAATGTATGCCTTGTGTACATACAACCGTGGGGGACAAAAGAGATTGTCGGATCCCTTAGAGTAGGAATGACAGGAAATTGTGGACTGCCCAAATGGCAACTGGGAACTGAACTGGAGTCCTTTGAAAGAGCAGGAAGTATTCCCAACCACTAGGGCATCTCTCCAGCTCCTGTCTTCAGCATTTTAATACAATTAATTATATTAGATATTTTAATTATGAATACTTAGTGAGAATACAGCTTGTCTTAGGGTTTTACTGCTTTGAAGAGATACTATGATCATGGCAACTAATATAAAAGAAAACATTTAATGGAGGCTGGCTTACGTTTTCAGAGGTTTAGTTTATTATCATCATGGTGAGAAGCATGGCAGTATGCAGGCAGACATGGAGAAGGAGCTGAGAGTTCAACATCTTGATCTGCAGGCAGCAGCTGTGTGCGACACTGCACATAGCTTGAGCATATAAGACCCCAAAGCCTTCCTCCACAGTACAAACTTGCTCTGAGAAAACCACACATATTCCACCAAGGCTACACCTCCTAATAGTGCCACT
>NW_004949170.1:1825052-1828235 GCF_000317375.1 Microtus ochrogaster | reverse complement strand
TGCTCTTCATCTTTGAGCTATCTCTCCAGCCCTTTAAATAAATGTCTTATGGCAATTGGATGTGAGTAGATCATTATGTGTTTCCTCTTTGCCACATTTTCTTCACCTCTCTTCTCTACTTTTTCTCTTCTGTTGGGTATTTCTCACACTCTGGTTTTTCCTCCCTTCACTGCTGTGCTGTCTAGAAACCATGTTTCCATCTGTTTGCTGTTTGTCTTGGTTATGAGCCCTGTATTTTAGCTATATATAATGGAAGATTTGCATTCCCATTATGTAATCATCAAGAAACCTCTTTGTCTTGTCTTTATTGCCAAGAATTTAGTAAATATGAAATTGTAATCATTTTAATGGACATAAACTGAACTTAATCATGTATTTGATCAGTTCCTATACTTTTCTTTGTCATTTTAAACGTAAGTTAGTTTCATTTGTTGCATCTACAGCTTCCATAAGCTGTTACACATATAGAACAGAAGTTATTGGATGGAGAAGGAGGGTGGGTTGTAGGAATAGCAGAAGAGAAGAAACAAGGAACTAATTATATGCTGCCTCACATACAGTTGCTTCAAGGTATTCTTCTACTCAGGGAGAACAAAGGTGGCTGAGATGGTGTTGGACTCTAGCGTCCAAATACCGAGAAGGAGTCACCCCCAGAAACCATCTCATACACCACAGCCGATGCAAAAGCATGAGGATTTTATTAATTCTGTCACGACAGGGTCCCTCAGCATTCGGGAAGCCGAGAGACCTCGAATAGCTGGCACAGGCTACTTTTAAAGGAGAAGGCCAGAGAAGCAAGGGGGGTTGTTCTTTGACTATTATGATTGGCTTATTCGAAAGGGCTATTACCAATAATTGACTGGAGAGCTGTTGCCAGATCAGATGAGGTAAGAGGTCATTTTGACCCCGTTTCCCAGGGGACCGAACCAAAACATACGTATATGGGTAATTGTTCAGGAGCTGAGTACGTGCAAGTGTAGCTGTTAGGTCCTTGGTTCCCAGGGGAGGAGGGGAAGCACTATGGCACAGAGGCTGAGAGGATTCAGAATTGTCAAAAATGGCTTCAGGATTGTCTTAAAGTCTTACAATGGGAGGCAGGATCTTATCCCCAAACAGTGACCACCAGGAGCCCCAGGTTTCAAAGAAGTCAAGATTCATTTTATAGCCAGCCTATTACTACAGATTCACCCAGTTTATTGGATACCCATGGTGCCCCTCTTTCCTTTTTTTAAATTTTTTTTATGGAAAGCCTCAGATTCATCAGTATCAGCTGGAATGGATACATTGCTGTACTTCCAGGGTACAGCCTGGTTAGCTTCAGCTCCACCTCATCCCCTTGCCCATTTTCTTCAGTCATATTTTTTTTTATTCTCTCTTGTTTGTTTTTTGTTTTCTGTCTGTTCAATGCTGCTGTCTAATCTCCAACAGGCTCTAGCTTTAATTCCATTTTTGTATGTAAAAGGTAGAAAGTCTCTTCCTTCAGCTGTCAGATGTAGTTTTCTCTGCCTTCTTCTTGATTTGTTCCATGGCTTCAATATATTGCTTTGCCTTCTTCTCCTGACACAGAAGACCCTCCACCTCACCCACTGTAGCAAATATTCATCTCTGCTAATGGATTAAAGTGGGTGGAATCTCCTACCACCACAGCCTCTTGCTCTGTGTTTTTTTTGATGTCCTATATTCTGTGACATATACATGGGTTTATACAGTATCTTGTCCAAATATATCTATTTATAATCCTTAGAATAAGGCTGTGTCAACTCTTGTTCCCTGGAAAAGAAACACACCTACCCATGTGGGAAATCCTGCACTCTGACTGACTGCTTAGGACTTCCTGATTGTGTATGGTTGGAATGCTGTAACTCAAGAGCCAAAATGATCTTACATCATTATTAGTTCCTTTAATAGCAATTTATCACCCACCTCTGTATCTGATCTAAAATCTTTGACTCTCAGGTAAAATCTTTGTCATGTATGAACTTAAGAGAACATTGGCTTCCACCAACTCCAAGTTATGTTATTAGCTAGCATCTGAAGCTATAGCCAAGTTTTCCCACTGAGCTACAAATCTCTCATCTCTGCTAATGTACTTAGTGTGCTCACTTATGATGGATTTTGTTCTGTGACTCTAAAAAGTACATGCAACTACTTTCCATAGTGGTGCATGTCATTCGTGGCAAGGTGACTCTTGATTTCCTTGACTATGATCACTCATATTTCCTTGACTCATGATCATTCATATGATCAAAATGAATTCTTTCATTCCCTTTTTGTAGTATGAACTATGTTGTATGACAGAAGCTACATGGATGCTACAGTTTATACATGTGTGTTTGAAGATGTGTCAATTATGGCTTTGCTTTTGGATGTTAATTTAGCAGGGTATAAAATTCTTGCCTGGAAAGTATTTCTTTTCAGCATTTTGAGGATAACTTTGGCTCATATTGTTAATTATAGGAAACTGCTATTAGTTTCATTATCAGTTCTTTGTATTAATTTCCCTTTTCCTCTGGCAGTTCTTCAGTCTCACTGTTATAATGAAGTATGAATCTGTCCTGGTGATAATTAGGGCACAGCTTTGATCTAAGGACTCACATTTTCAATTATGCATAGTCTTCAGCAAACTTTTCCTCACACCTATTCCTGTTCTCCCCCATTCCTTTTGTCAGCAGTGTTTATCAGAGCAGGTTGGTCCTCTTCAGCAGCCCCTCTGCCTTATGCAGGTTACCATGGAGACAGTTACTTCTAATGAAAACGGCTCTTCTTCCTGCCTCAGCCTTCTGTAATTAGTGGAGGGGCAAGGCCAGACATCTAAGTTCATGCCAAGAGATCATCTCCCTTGGATCTCCCCTTTAATGCCCATGTTCCCTTTTCTCTAACCTGGGGATTATTAGTGAGACTTTCATTTTCAGTGCTTCATCTTTCCTTTTGCTGAAAAGGTACATGTAAAAATTTGATACTTCCATTGTCCCTCCTCTGACCTCCAAGGTGACAGAATTACCTAGAGCTGTGTCTCTTTGGGTGCCCTTTGTATATTTTTGGCTTTTCTAAAGTTTGTGGGATTGTTTTTGGAGACAGGGTCTGGAGCTCACTCTACAGCAGGTCTTGAACTTATGATGATCCTCCTGCTTCAGTCTCCTAAGAGTGTGGTTTCATGTATGAATCACCATACCTTGTAAGCAG
>NW_004949170.1:1815386-1824362 GCF_000317375.1 Microtus ochrogaster | reverse complement strand
GGGATCCTCCTGTCTCTACCCCTCCAGCACTGGAAGAACAAGATAAGATCTCACTATGTAGTTAAGGCTGTTGGGAATTTGTGCCTCTCCTGCTTCAGGCTCCTAAGCTGTTGGGATTGCCGGCATGTGCCACCAAGCCTGGCTTAATAATGGAAATTCCTAAGGCTATATATGGATTTATCTGTGAAAGTAATTTTAAATACACCTAAGAGATTGAATCTAAAATTCTTACTTGATTTGTTGAGTAGTCTACTGTTGCGTATTTAGTTTTGCATTTGACATGACTTCAAATCCCTACCCCTTCATTTTTTCTTTCCCCTTTCCCTGTCTTCCTTCAGACAAAGTTTTGCTATCTAGTTAGGCTGATTTCAAATGTAACATCTCCCTTCTTTAGTCGCCTGAATGCTGGGATTACACCACCATACCTGATACTAATTTTCTTTCTAAGTACTTGGAAGTTTTGATCTTGATGAAGCTTGCTGTAAATTTTTGCCTTGTGACCAGGATGATAACTCACTGCTTAAATTCAGCATTGTTGTACTGATGTGTGGATGTTTACACAATGACCAAAATGCTGGTTTAACAGGAAGGCAACTAGAATCTGGAACTCGTACTCACAAGTCACTAATTTTAGTATAAAATTAAGGTTTTTTTCCCTCAACTGAATTTTTTTACGTGTGTGTGTGTGTGCGTGTGTGTGTGTTTGTGTGTGTGTGTTTACATGTGGGTGGATGCATGCAGATAACGGAAGAGGATAATTTCCTCCAATCGCTTTCCATTTTATTTTCCTGGGGTATGATCTCTTGTCGAACTTAGACCTTAAGGATTTGGCTGCTGTTTCAGTAGACCCAAGTTTGGCTCCCCACAGACACATGGTGATTCACAATCATTTGTAACTTCATTCCCAGGGGATCCACTGCCCCTAGTTGGTGAGGGATCCCCTGTCTCTGCCTCTCCCTTGTTGGGATTACAGGAGAGTCACTATGCCTACCAAGTTTTAGAAATCTGAGCTCAGAAGATCACACTTTTCTAGCAAGATCTTTATCCACTGAGCTACCTCCCTGGTTCCTCACTCAACAGGTTTTTAAACAAGTAAAATATATATTATCAATAAAATTTGTAGACAGAATTACTTCTGTGAGTTTTTGTGAGAAAACAGTTTTAGCCTGTTCCATTACAGCCAACATGAAAAGACAGACACCTGTTAAAACTTAGGAGGCCTCTTTCTACCAAACGGGAGGGATTTCTAACAAACCTATCAATGTTTAACAATTTTAACAAGGTTGTAAAATGTGTTGTGTGTTAGCTGTGAATCATTTTACAGTAAAATCTGTAGATTTCCTGGCAAAGTCATCTTCACTGCAAGCCATGTGTTTGCAGTCAGACTTGGAGTTATGTGAGTGTGAGAAGCTAAAATCAGATTCCACAAGTAACCCAGATGCTGGAGTGGGCAGCCCCAGGATCTTGAGTTTTGTCTAAACCCTCTTTGACAAGTGGTTTCCTGTTATTTCCACATCTGAGAGCTAAGATGAGGCAGACACCAGCTTAAGAGTAGGATCCAGTTCTGAAAACAGGTCCCTGCTGTCTTTAGACCTCTATGACCACCTGTCTTCTGGTAACATCACTATATGCAGCGTGGCCTCCTCAGAGAAATGAAGATCTAGGGCCTGAGTGATGGCTCAGCTGTTAATAACACTGGCTGCTCTTTCAGAGGACCCAGGTTTGATTCCCAGTATATACCCAGTGATTCACAATGATCTGAAGCTCCAGACCCAGGGGCTCCCCCAACTTCTTCTGGCCTCTGTGGATACTACTCACATATGGCACACAGACATATTGCAGGAAAAACAGACATAAAATAAAGGTTGAAGAAAATGAAGGTCTAGTGAGGAAAGGAAAAAGCACACAGGGACAGAAGGCGGCATGATAGTTCTGTGGGTAGAATTTCACCGAAGGCCTATCTCACTAAGAGGGCCTGAAAACAGCATGCTACGGAAATGTCCATCTATACCAACTTTCCTGACCCAGGGATTGTGACTGGAATGCAGCTACCTTGCTTTGACATTAGAAGGCTGAGTAATGGACGGTTGGGGGCAGGCGAATGGTCACCTTGGTTCATCAGAGAATGAATGGAATAGACTGGCATTCCCGCACACTGGACTCTACAAGGGTTTGCTCCGGCCAGATTTCCTGTGTTTAGGTCCCAATATATTGAGTGAATCATGAGAACAGAGATGACTCAACAGTCTTTGTCCCCACTGTGATAAAGCAGCCCCCGAATGAAGGTGAAAGGTCAGTTTAAAAGGGTGACTTCATGCTATACTGTGACACTGACCTTCCTGGTTTCTGTTAAAACCAGTTCAAACTAGTTAAGAGGATACTACTATGGGGCACCTTGAGCAATCTTGAACTGTGATCTTCGCACAAATAGATGTAACCCACATAGTATCCGTGTACAAATGCAACTTCAAAATATGATTCCAGACTATTCTATTATAGTTTGTTTGCTAAATGGTCTTAAGACATACTTAAGGTTCATTTTAAGCTTTTCTGCAATCCTGTCTTATTTTTTTCAACTGTAGAGACCAAACACTGGGACTTGTGTGTAACAGGTAAGCACTATACGGCCAGGCTTTGCCCTGTTGTACACAGTCATTACATTCTTGTGCATGAATGAAGAACCTGGCAGTGGCCCTGGGTTTTCCATATTATGACACTAGCCATGCTGTTTGCAGAGAGCAAAGCTTGTGATCCTAAAGACAAACTTCAAAATGTTCAGGGCCTTTGCATTAAGGTGATAGCTACTCACATTTGTAATGTTCTTCTTAGTTTATAAATCCCTTTCTGCATATTTGCTTTATTCTGTGAATGCATTCTTGTAATCCATTATCATATTTCTTACTTTAAGCCTGAAGACACGGAGGCTCAAGGTTTTAAGAAACTTGTTTAAAATCAAACAGTATGGGATGTTTGGAAGAACCTCAGGTGCTGGGAGAAGCTTTATAATCTTCTGTATGGGATGACTACCTTGGGTTGTCATTCTACCACTGTTTTTCTAGCTTTCTTGAACCATAGTGAGTCCCTGCCACTAGCTGACTTGGTTCACACATAGAATCTTAGTTTGCCTTCTATTGCTGTGATGAATATCATGACCATAAGCAACTTGGGGAGGAAAGGGTTTATTTTATCTTATACTTTGCAGTTTATCATCAGAGGAAGCCTAGGTAGAAACTCAAGTATAGCAGGATCCTGGAGGCAGGAACTGAAGCAAAGGCCATTGGGAAATGCAGTATGTGGCTTATTCTCTGTATCCTGCTTGGTTTGTTTTCTCATATAATACAGGACCATCTGCCTATGGGGTAGCACCATCCACAGTGGTTTGAGATTCCCCACGTCAAGATAGTGCCCCACTAAGCTTCCTTCTTCCCAGATGACCCTGGCTTGTGTCAAGCTTAAAATAAAAACAAAACAAACTATAGCAAAAACAACAACAACAACAAATCTAGCCAGAAAATATAAGATCCTTCACACAGCACTTACTTCTGCTATTCCTGTGATTGCTAGTTCAGTTACTCAATTCTATCTTCCTTTTAGTATCCTGTTCTATTAAGGTGATCCCATGGTACAAACATAGGCCATGATACAGTTTGAATAAAACATGTATTCAGTTGTTCCTTTGTGAAGTAGAGGAAGGTTGGTGATGGAGGAAAGACAGAAAGAGATGTGCATGTTTCTACAGTTGGACAGGAAGGAAGGGATGCTCATGTGGCCTGTGGTCAACAGATGTGGAAAGCTGGGCAGTGGGTGGAATGGTAGAGGGTATAACTCCACTCTGCTTCCTTTCCCTTGCTTTCAGTTGACTTGACTGGTTGTTGTCTGTGCTGACCGGCTCAATCTGCTCAGACTTTCCTCCCTCTTCCTAATTCTCTTCAGATTCTTTCTGCTGAGTGACATCTTCTGGTCACTGTCAAGGCCAGACCTTGAATTGCATCAAAACGCCTTCTGCTTCCTTTAGCTTTCATGTGTGCATGAGTAGCTAAATGTACCTGTACATACATTCTCATTCTCTCTCTCTCTCTCTCTCTCTCTCTCTCTCTCTCTCTCTCTCTCTCTCTCTCCACTCTGTCCTAAAATGACAAATAAAATAAAAGACTATCTTGATTACTTTTCTACTGCTGTTAAGAGGCACCCTGACAAAGGCACTTAATCAAGTTTTTGCTTAGTTTCCCAGGAGAATCCATGACCATCGTAGTGTGGGAAGTAAGGCAATAGGCAGGCAAGCATGGTTCTATAGCAGTAGCTAAATGTAAAAAGTCATTTCCTAGCTGCCTAGAATTGAATAATTACATAGAAACTATATTATTACTAGATTTCCATCTTGCTGTGGGCCCCACAGCTGCCCTGAAGGTGCAGAGCTTACAGGAGGCTTACCACAGCCATGCATGAGGGAATGTGTCCTTGCAGTGTCAAACAATTTCCACAGCTCTTTATGGTAAATCCTGTGTTGTGTGTCAAAGCCTTTTGTGTGTCTAAGGATATCTTCATCCCTAAGTATGTTGCCTCTGGGAGTCATTCTCTTCCAATGGATGAGAAATCTGAGTTCATCAAGTCTAACAGCTTGCTGAAGATCTTCGACAGAAGAACATGGGCTCTATGCCTTCACCATGGAGTTCAAGTCCATTCCTAGTCCCTCTGGCACATGCTCCAAATCACTGCCCTTCTTCAGACCACAGGCTACAGCCAGGGTCTTGTGGTTGATAATCAGCAGAATTCCACTAACCCAGAACTCCTCCCTTTGGAATTGGATTTCACCAATAAAGTTGTTTTGTAGGGATCAAGTTTCAGCTGGCCTTCTTCTCGAGATCACTTGCTCTCCTTCCTCCAGCTCATTCTTGGATGACCTTAACAAAAAACCTTTTCTTGCTCAACTTCATCCCTCAATCTTCAAAATTTATTTTACATATGTGTATATATGTGAGAGTGTTTGTGTGTGCATGCTTGTACATACATGTGCACAGCATTTCTATGAAAAATAGCATGATGGCTGGAAAGAATATTAGATTCCCTGGAACTGGAGTTACACACAGTTATGAGCCACTATGTCTATACTGGGAACCAGACTAAGGTCCTCTGCAGGAGCATCAAGGACTTTCAATTACTGGGTCTTCTCTCTAACCCCGCCCCAAGTCTCGATTTAATCTGAAGGCTGGTATACTAATTAGGTGAGATAATGTTCATGGAATACAGTAAGAGATTAATAAATGCTAGCTTTGTCTCTCCTTGAGCGTGGCAAGATCCCAAGTGGTTTCTCCATATTCTCTGGGAGTGTCTTGCATTGTATTGAAGGTGAAAGGACAATTCTGGGCCACAGAGACATTTCTGTATCATTTTAAATATCCAACTAGTATTCCCGTGAAGCTGGTTAGCTCTCTCTTCTCAAATAGCCATGAGCTAAGAAGATGAGCAATTCACATCTCCCTTCTTTGTCAGATGATTAGTCCAAATTACTACACAGTCAGAAGTGACCATAGGGTCCAGAGGATCTAGGGCAGGATGACTGGTGAGAATTATACTCTGTAAGTCATGGAGAAAGTCTCCTTTGAGATGGCAATCCACCTCTAACTGAGGAATCTATGTTGCACACAGGGAAAGATACTGTCCCTATTGTGTCTACAGTCTGACCCTCAGACACCAAAGGCACAGCTGTATGATGATGTGGTCCAGGTACATGACAAAGTCAATTTAATTGACTGGCATCTTTTGATTTTCTTTTTTTTCTTGGGAATCTGTTCCTTGGTTATTATACAGTATATATAGCACAGATTCACCCTTAGGCAGGTCCTTCTTTTATTCATGCTGTAGGCAGAGACTGCTCATTTGTTTACTGGCTACTCAGACCCAAAATAACCACAAAGAAACTATATTAATTGCAATACTGTTTGACCAGTAGATTAAGCGTCTTTCTAGCTAGTTCTTATATCTTAAGTTAACCCATTTCTATTAATTTGTATATTCCCATGTAGCTGTGGCTTGCCAGGCAAAGTTCCAGAGTCTGTCTGCTCTGGTGGCTACATGGTGTCTCACTGACTCTGTCTTCTTTCTCCTAGTATTCAGTTTAGTTTTTCCACCTATCTCTACTCAGCCTTATCACAGGCCAAAGGAGCTTCTTTATTCATTAACCAATAAAAGCAACATATATACAGAAGGACTTCCCACATTATCTCCCTTTTTCTGTTCAAATAAAAAGGAAGGTTTTAACTTTAAGTAGTAAAATTACATATAACAAAACAGTTATCAAGCAAGAATCGTAGTTATAATATTTATGTCTACTTCATATTTTATCTTAATCGGGAAATTTTTAACTATTCTTAAACTCCATCAAAGACTCTAGAAGTGTATAATATTACCTAAGTAAATAGGAAGTACATTGTAAGCAACTTCTAAAACTCTAGAATTGACAGAGACATCTTGCTGTCTGGACAATCACCCAAAGTTCTTCTGTAATGTTGTATCCAATCTTCAACCTACAGGCCCATAGTATCCATTAGACTATTCCATGAAGCAGGAAGTTCTAAGATCTGTTCTGCCTTTTAATGGCAAAGTCCATTAGTCACTTTCTCCTGTATCCTGCAGAATGTCTGGAAGTTCTTTCACGAAGCAGGAACCCTGAAGGACTGCCTCACCTTCTTTATGTACCTTCAGCAGTCATTTTTCTTTGGGCCTTTGTTGTGTGATGTTTTCTGTCCTGACCAGTTCCCACAGTCGTTAGGCCCCAAAGAAATCACACAGAGTTCTACATTAGTTATAAACTGATTGGCCCATTAGCTCAGGTTTCATATTAGCTCTTATAACTTACATTAGCCCATTATTCTTGTCTATGTTAGCCGCGTGGCTTGGTACCTTTTTCAGTGAAACAGTTATATCTTGCTTGCTCTGTGGATGGGTTAGGACTGTGTCCTCTTCCCAGAATACTCCTTGACCTGCCTATACTTCCTGTCTGGTTATCTTACCTATACTTCCTGCCTGGATACTGGCCAATCAGTATTTATTTAAAATATAATTGACAGAATACAGACCATTTCCCATCCCAGGCCATGAATGTCCAGTTCACAGCAAACCATCAAGCAGTCCAGGTAAGAACAGTTTTTACCCAAATCGCTAGCCACCTCCATTATGAGCCTCTTTGATGCCCATCATCCTCTTGAAATACATTGGTGCTGTCAGGAGAAGATGTGTCTCATCATGAAAAGTTCTAAGTTCTAAAAACATTTTAAATGCTATATTATGCTAGTCATTGAAAGTTTTGAAGGAAAACTATCCATTTTAAATATATCTCTGTACATCTAGTAAACCTAAATAACATGACTACAAGTTTGACTATTATAGATGACTATCTATTAACTATATTTTAACTATACATTTTAAAATGAGTTGCACAAACACAACACCTTAGTCTAGAGCAGAGGTATACATATAACAAAACTGACCTAAAATTTGTATCAATAAACCAAGATCCATACCAATGCACATCTCTATAGCATATCCCCCTTTAAATATAAACAAATATTTATAAACAATATTTGGAATTTGGGTATAGTTCTCTCCAAACTGCTTCCTGCTTTTTGTTTGTCAAATTAATTTTTGGGTGGTGGGGGGGAAGGTTCACGAAGACCTTGCATGGGTTCTTGGTCCATCAAACAACATTAGCCAGGAAGGAATCCATAGGCTCTCTTCCTCTGTGGAAACAAAAGCAGACATCAAGATACCTTTAAAATATATATGTTGGTTTATCTTAGCCATCTGTACAATGAAATATCTCTCTGTACTTAGCTCATTTACTGTAGAAGGAGCTGTGGGCCACTTCCCACCACCCGACTCCCGGCCACCAGCTAGCTTTACCCAAAATAATTACATGGAAACTGTACTCATTTAAACACTGTCTGGCCCATTAGTTCTAGCCTCTTATTGGCTAACTCTTACATCTTAATTAACCCATTTCTAATAATCTGTGTAGCACCATGAGGTGGTGGCTTACCAGGAAGATGGTAACCTGTGGAAAGGAGAGCTATAGCGTCTGTCTCATTGCCTTCTTCCCAGAATTCTGTTCTGTCTACTCCACTCACCTAATTTTCTGCCCTATTAAAAGGCTAAGGCAGTCTCTTTATTAACCAATGAAAGTAACACATAGACAGATGACCCTCCTACATCAATTTACAGTAAAAAAAATTTCAAAGAAAACACAATAATATACATAATTAAGACTGTGTATTTTCCATCTTTATGTGGCATATTTTTATTACTCCTTTAATCAATGACTGTCTGTACTCTGTCCCTTGAAAGACTTTATCTATTTTTTAAATCATTTACTTCTTTTTATAACGGTTTCTTCTCTCTCCAAGTCTATATACACTTATCCAACACTGTGACCCATTTAGAGGTCTTTTCCATCTGGATTTGTCTTTATTATGTGTATCTGTGATTATTTTCTGACCAGGAGCACTTTTAACATGGTAAACAGCTGGTTACAGCAGCCAAGGATGTTGGTTCTGCCTCTCTCTGCCTTTCAATATGGCAGAGGTAGTTCACCACCTAACTGCCAGCTCTGGGTCTGCTGGTTCGGAGTCATGCTCATCACCACAACTCTGGGTAGCACCATGAAGCATACAAACCCTTTTTTATTTTAGTAAAAGCTAAATCTGCCATGTAGCACGTTGTGCGGCCTGGATAGATCTCTGTGTATGGCAGAGGGAATGTGCCATGCTCTCCTGCCTGTACACTCCTAGCAGACCCGATCCCGCTGTGGCACTGATCACTGACAGCAAACAGAGCCCATCTGAACAAAGGGCTGGCTACCAAGAAGTCATGCATAACTCTGTTCTGCTGTGTCTAGAACTCCTTTCCAAGCTCTCTTGGGTTTTATGTGGATATACTTGACCATGTTGGTACCAAATTGTTGGCAGAGGCTCCTTGTTCCCT
>NW_004949170.1:1812628-1814921 GCF_000317375.1 Microtus ochrogaster | reverse complement strand
TATTTTCACATAGTGTGAGGGATGTTTATGTGGATAAAGGAGCAGTGAACAATGATGCCTAGATGAGGTTCTGTTCAGAGTCTCTGCTTGCCAAAGGCAAACTGGGGAGATTGGACTTTTGACTTCTGAATAAAGGTGGCTAGTTACTGATTCCAGCTGATCTAGCTAAATTTCTTCCTAGGTGACAGCCTTTGAGAAATACCATGAGCCAGGTCAGGCAGTAGTGAAAGGGGAAGAAGAATAATAAGCATTCCATGTCCACCTACACCTTTCATTGTTCAGCAGAGTCAGCAAGGAAGAAATACTTCCCAGAGAAGTTTTAGGCTTGAGTGTTGATTTTGGCAGCTGGTGGACACACATGGCTACATTTATTCTTCCTCCCTGCATTCTTGGACCTAATCACTTATGAAAAATCAGCCATCAGTGCTTTTTTAAAAGTCCATTTTCAACAGAAAGAAGGGAAAACAGTTGTGTAATAAGGACTTCCCAGTGCTAGGGGAAGCTAGCAACAGGGACACTAGACCACCCCAGTGCTGAACCTGTCCCAGAAGCACACCAGGTCTCTAACCACCCACTAGCCCTGAAGCCACACCCCACAAACAGCAGGGGGTGAAATACCTGACCACTTCTTTCCTATAGTAAACCAGGCTCACCTTTCAGAAATCATGAAAATTTCTTTGAAAAGATGCAGAGAGCAAACATACCTGATTCAATCAACATTTCAATCAGCAGTTGAGAAGCCACATAAACCAAGCGTCTGCTTCAAAATGGGAAAAATGAATCAACAAATGTGGGAATTTGGAGATAGGAATCTCTTCTATTCTCATCTATTGGCTCAAAACTTTCATTTGGGTGGCCATGTGCTGAATCATCTGTCCAAACAGAGTCTACAACAGTAGAAAATGCAGATAGATGGTAACTGGTTCTCTGGAGTTGCCAACTAATGATAAGGTGGGCTATACAACTTTGTAATTAAATCCATATAACACAGTCCTGTAAGTGCCCAAGTTTATTACCACACCAGTGTCACCTAATGTAGCCATGGGAAATTAAGTCACGCCATTTGGATGGTCACAATACAAATAAGACTGTGGCATTTTTACTGAGAGCAAACAGACTTTTGAGATCTTTATCAGAAACAGAATGAAGCAGCAGTTGCCAGGATCAATAAAGTTGCAGTTTCCAGGATACAGTGAAGTTTGCAAACTACATTGGGTACAGAAGATCAATGTCTGAGAACAATTGTCCTCTCAGGCTTCTCTGTTTCCTTGACTTCTGAGGGAATATACAGAGAAACACAAAGTAGTCTGAATGCTTCATTGTCTGAGGGAGTGCTTTGGTCTTTCAGGTACTGGAAGGCACAGGGTGCACCAGGAGCCATGGATTCTAGCATGAAAAACCTATGTTGCCCCTTAAAGCAGCTAGGCCAGGCCAGCTCCATGGTTCCCTGCACAACAAAGCACATTGGTGATGTGAGTAGCCTATGGAGGAGCTGGCAGGAAAGGGAGACATGTGGTAGTAGACAGGGGTGTTGAACATGGGGGGCATAAGAGCCACACAGGGTGGGGGTGACCAAGGCACAAAAACTGGCATGAGGGCTGGGCACTGGGGAGTCACTAGAACTAGACAAACCAGCTTGCAGACTGTGGGAGCCATGTCTTTCAGAGTGCGGAATTTGCTCACCAAGAAAAGCCATGAGTGTTAAGGTGGTTGCATGGTCAAGAACAAGGGATTTGACTTGGTGAAGCTCTTGCCACTTGTCAAAGTTACTTCCATAGTGCTGTGATAAGACATCATGACCAATGCAATTTTAGAAGAAAGAGTTTATTTAGGGTGTACAGTTTCAGAGCATTAGTTTATGGACATCATGGTGAAGAGTATGGCAACAGTCCGGCTGACATTGCCCTGGAGCAGTAGCTGAGAGCTTCCATCCGATCCACAAACATGATGTAGGGAGAGAAAACAGGATGATGAGCCCCAAAGCCCACCCCAATGTCACACCTCCTCCAAGGCCACACCTCCTTGTCCTTCCCAGTTGAGTTCCATCAACTGAGGACTGAGTATTCAATTGTATGAGCCTGTGTGGGGAAATTCTTATTCAATCCTTTACACGGTACAAAGGATGCAAGGATATATTCTTTACTTTATTTCACCAGGCTTTCATGGCCAAGGATCTAATACAAAATTCTCATACTTTCTAACTTGGATGGTCAAAATACCCAACATTGCAATTGATGTCATTCTACAGAGCTTTAAATTTTTTTTTTTGTAGCTTTTAGGTAGTTTTGTTTGA
>NW_004949170.1:1810657-1812249 GCF_000317375.1 Microtus ochrogaster | reverse complement strand
TGGCTTACCGGGAAAGATTCAGCATGTCTGACCTGGCGGATGACTCCATGGCGTCTGACAAACTATGCTTTCTTTCTCCCAGCATTCTCTTCTGTCTACTCTACCTATCTAAATCCTGCCCTATCAAAAAGCCAAGGCAGTTTCTTTATTAACCAATGAGAGTAACACATAGACAGATGACCCTCCTCCATCATTTCCCCTTTTTCTGTTTAAACAAAAAAGAAAAGCTTTAACTTTAACATAGTAAAATTACATATAACAAAAACAGTTATCAAGTAAGAATGCAATTACTATATTTATATCTATTCTATCTTTTATCATAACAATTTAAAACTATAACTATCTATCCTTCAACTCCATCAAAGACTCCAGAAGGATATAATATTACATAAGTAAACAAGAAGTAAGCAACTTCCAAAACTCTAGAAATGACAGAGACATCTTGCTGCCTGGACAGTCACCCAAAGTTCCTCTGTACCATTGGGGCATCCATCTTCAGCCTTCAGGTTCATAGTATCCAGCAGACATTTCCATGAAGCAGGAAATTTCAAAGACAGTTCAGTCACTATATGCTGTGTCCTGCAGAATGTCTCGCAGACTTATTCATGAATCAGCAACCTCAAAAGACCATCTCACGTTTAGGCAAGTTCAGCAGTGCTCTCTCTTAGGGTTCTCTGTGTCCAGTTTATGCAACAATCCAGGCAAAAGCAGTTTCTTGTTCAAACGGCTATCAAACTACATAAGGAGCCTCTTCAAAGCCCATCTTCCTCTTGAAGTAGCTGGTGCTGCCAGGAGCAGATGTGTCTTATTGTCATGAAAACCCTAAGTTATTAAAAGATTAAATGCCATATTCTACAGTCTTTGAAAGATATGAAGAATGTCTATCTAACCGAAATATATCTCTATATATCTAGAAAATCTAACTAACATGACTACAAGCTTGACTATTATTGATGATTATTCACTAAGAACCTATATTTTCTAACTATACATTACATTTTTAAATGAACTACACAATCACAATACCTTAATCAATATCAGAAATAGATATATATATACATATATGTATACATATACATATAACAAAATTGACATTAAATTTATATCAACGAAGCAAAAATTTGATCATTGTAAATTATTCATTGAGGGGTGTGTCCCTGGCTGTGCTCTTTGTCCTAGAGACAAGGCTTGGAATGTTAGCAAGAGCTTGGAGCAAGGTTCTTATTCTTTGGACTCTCCAGTTATCCATGGAGAGGAAATTTCCATTCATAAACAGAAAAGCTGGTACCCACAAAGGCTCTTGAAAAGGTGGGGCACAAGGGGCAGAACCAAGCTGGCATCTCTGAGTACCCTATGTGGATGCTACCACACTGTAGTTTGAAGAAGTTAGTTACCCTATTCTCCATGTGATGAGGTGATGTGAGAGTGATTTCTTATTAATAAAGAAACTGCCTAAACCCATTTGATAGGCCAACCCTTAGGTAGGTGGAGAAAACAGAACAGAATGCTGGGAGAAAGAAGCTGAGTCAGTGAGTCGCCATGATTCTCCCACTCCAGACAGACTCAGGTTAAGATCTTTCCTGGTAAGCCAG
>NW_004949170.1:1809181-1810332 GCF_000317375.1 Microtus ochrogaster | reverse complement strand
ATGTGTATGTGTGTGTGTGTGAGAGAGAGAGAGGGGGGTAGGGAGGGAGAGGGAGAGAGAGAGCGAGCAGGAGGTTGGAGTAGGAGATAAATCCCCAATGCCTGTCCCCAGTGATGGAAGTTCTCCAGCAAAGCTCCACCTCCTGAAGGTTTTATAGCCTCCCCAAATGTCACCATGAACTGGGGACCAAGTGTTCAAGCACATGAGCCTTTGGGAACATTTCTCATTCAAACCACATTACATAGTGTATGCCTAGAACAAAAGGCACAGGTCTTAGCTGTCTAGTTCAATGGATATTAAGGTAAAATTATACCCTTTTAGACACCATTCTGATCAAGAATAGAATGTATTTAGCTCTCTCCAAAATGTTCCTTTTGTCCCTTCCAGTTAATAATCCCTCACCAAAGATAATCACTGCTCTGTCTTCCTCTACTGTGGAAAGGTTTTTCCTGTTTCATATAAATGTGTCCATCCTTGTGTAGTTCCTTTCTACAACAGTGTCTGTTGTGTTAGCACACAGTGCATATGTTGTTTGTATTTCTCAGCTGTGTGGGAGTTCACTTATTTGTCTTTCTCTTAATGCGTATTTCCTGACAGCAGCTGTTTTAGGCATCAGTGTATTCCTACTGGGCTTCCAATTTACCCTTTCTTAAAGGCTGTGAAGATAGATCTGGACCTTTTGAACATGGCTCCTCATAGTTCAGCTCTTAAAACTTGTCAGCAGAGGGTGAAGCTGGAGAAGGCTTGTAGGGGGAAGAGTTTTCCTAACAGGTCAGAAAGTTCCTTTCTTGTACAGCATTGTTTTGGCTATTGTTTTTTTTCTGCATATGAAGCTAAATATTTTTCTTTCAAGGTCTGTGAAGAATTGTGTTGGGATTTTGATGGGGATTGAATAATCTGTAGATTGCTTTTGGTATGATTGCCATTTTTATTATGTTGATCCTACCTATCCAAGAGCTAGGGAAATTTTTCCATTTTCTGATATCTTCTTCAATGTCTTAAAGTTCTTTTTGTACAAGTTTTTCACTTCATTGGTTAATGTTACCCTAAGATATTCTATGTTATTTTTGGATATTGTAAAGGTGATGCTTCTTTGATTTTATTCTCAGATCTTTAAACATTTGTCTATAGGAGAGCTACTGATTTTTTTT
>NW_004949170.1:1805035-1806851 GCF_000317375.1 Microtus ochrogaster | reverse complement strand
AGTTAATCTTGTGTCCTGCTACATTTGCTGAAAGTGTTTATGAGTTGTAGAAGTTTTTGGTAGAATTTTTGGGGTTACTTATGTAAAGTATCATATCATCCGCAAACAGTGATAGTTTGACTTCTTTTTTTCCAATTTGTATTCCCCTGATCTCCCTTTGGTGTCTAGCTAGAACCTCAAGAACTATATTGAATATGTATGGAGAGAGTGGAAAACCTTGTCTTGTTCCTGATTTCAAAAGAATCGCTGGGAGTTTTTCTCCATTTAGTTTGATGTTGGCTGTTGGCTTGGTGTATATTGCCTTAATTATGTTTAGGTATGTTCCTTGTATCCCTGCTCTCTCCAAGACCTTTATGACCAAGGGATATTGTATTTTGTCAAATGCTTTTTCAGCATTAGATACATTTCTTGTATCCCTGATTTTTCCAAGACCTTTATCATGAAGGGATATTGGATTTTGTCAAAGGTTTTTTTCACCATCTAGTGAGATGATCATTTTTTCTTTCAGTTTATTTAAATGGTGGATTACATTGACAGATTTTCATATGTTGAATCATCCTTGCATCTCTGGGATGAAGTCTACATGTTCCTGGTTGTTGGAGGAGGAAGGGTCACTTGTTCATCCTGGCTGCCTGGCTAGCTTACACCCAAAATAATTACACAGAAATTGTATTAATTAAGTCACTGCTTGGCCTATTAGCTCTAGCTTCTTATTGGCTAACTCTTACATCTTTATTTAACCTATCTCCATTAATCTGTGCATCACCACAAAGTTGTAGCCTACCAGCAAAGTTTCAGCACATCTCTGGCGACAGTTCCATGTCATCTCCTCACTCTGCCTTCCTCCTCCCATGCTATAAGCCAAGCCAGTTTTCTCTATTCATTAACCAATAAAATCAACACACAGACTGAAGAACCTCCCACACCACCTGGCCACCTGGTGGATGATATTTCTGATGTGTTCTTTGATTCAGTTTGCCAGGATTTTATTGAGTATTTTTGCATCAATGTTCATAAGGGAAATTAGTATGTAATTCTCTTTCTTAATTGAGTCGTTGTGTGGTTTGGGTATCAGGGAAACTTTGTTTCTATTGTGTGGAACAATTTGAGGAGTATGCGTATTAGCTCTTCTTTGAAGTTCTGGTAGAATTCTACGCTGAAGTCTTCCAGCCCTGGAACTTTTTTGGTTGGGAGGCTTTTGATGACTGTTTGTATTTCCGTAGGATTTATAGGTCTATTTAAATTGTTTATCTGGCTTGATTTAGTTTGGGTATGTGGTACCTATATAGAAAATTGTCCATTTCTTTTAGATTTTCCTATTTTGTAGAGTACAGGTTTTCAAAGTATGACATAATGATTCTCTAGATTTCCTCAGCATCTGTTGTTATCTCCCCCTTTTCATTTCTGACTTTGTTTAATTGGGTGTTCTCTCTCTGACCTTTGGTTAGTTTGGATAGGGTTTGTCTATCTTGTTGATTTTCTCAAAGAATCAATTCTTTGTTTCATTGATTTTTCATTTTTTGTTGTTGTTTCTGTTTTATTGATTACAACCCTCATTTTGATTATTTCCTGTCATCTACTCTTCTGAGTGAGTCTGATATTTTGTTTTTGTTCTGGAGCTTTCAGGTGTGCTGTTAAGTCACTAGTGTGAGATTTCTCCACTTTCTTCATGTAGGCACTTGGTGCTGTGAACTTTCTTCTTAGCACTGCTTTCCTTGTGTCCCATAGTTTTGGGTATGCTGTATATTCATTTTCAGTGAAATCTGGGAAGTCTTTAATTTCCTTCTTTATTTCTTCATTGACCCAGGGGTGATTC
>NW_004949170.1:1797803-1804860 GCF_000317375.1 Microtus ochrogaster | reverse complement strand
CTAGCTCTGTAGACCAAGCTGGTCTCGAACTCACAGAGATCCACCTGCCTCTGCCTCCCGAGTGCTGGGATTAAAGGCGTGCGCCACCAAGGATGTGGTCAATTTTTGAGAAGGTTCCATGAGATGCTGAGAAGAAGGTATATTGTTTTGTGTTTGGGCGAAATGTTCTTTAGGTGTATATTAAGTCCATTTGCATCATGACATTTGTTAGTTCTCTTATTTCTCTGTTAAGTTTCTTTCTGGTTGACCTGTCCATTGGGGAAAGTGGGGTGTTAAAGTCTCCCCCATTAGTGTGTGGTTTGATGTGTGATTTAATCTTTAGTAGTGTTTTTTTCACATATATGGGTGTTCTTAATATTCTTTCTTTATTCTGTATGTTTAGTGTTTTGATTATTATGTGGAAGGGGTACTTTTTTTCTTGTCCAGTCTGTAAGCTTCTGTAAGTTCTGTAAGCTTCTTGTGCCTTCATAGGCATGTCCTTCTTTAGGTTGGGGAAGTTTTCTTCTATGATTTGTTGAATATATTTTCTGTGCCTTTGAGCTGGAGTTCTTCTCCTTCTTCTATCCCTATTATTCTTAGGTTTGGTCTTTTCATGGTGTCCCAGATTTCCTGGATGTTTGCATTAAGGATATGATGGATTTAACATTTTTTTGACCAATGAATATATTTCCTCAATTGTATCTTTAACTCCTGAGTTTCTCTCTTCCATCTCCTGCAATCTGTTAGCTATGCTTGCATCTGTAGTTCCTGTTCATTTACCTAGAGTTTCCATTTCCAGGATTCCTTTGGTTTGTGTTTTCTTTATTGACTCTATTTCAATTTTTAAGTCTTGAACTGTTTGAACTGTTTGCTTTGCCTGTTTGATTGTTTTTTTTTCTTGGCTTTCTTTAAGATATTTATTGATTTTTTTCCATGTTTTTGTTTGTCTTTTTCTCCATTTCTTTAAGGGAATTTTTCATTTCCTCTTTAAGGGTCACTATCATTATTTATAAAGTTATACTTAAGGTGTTACCACAAAATGAAGGTGTTTCACCTGAACACAGTGAATGGCAGTCATCTCAATGAAGCAGTCCTTTTGAACAGACCAATTTTTGGCTGAGTACAGGAACATTACTGTCATGGAAGGTCCACCCATTTGAATGCTATTTTCATTCCTAAACACCATCTCATACACATCCAACTTAATATTTACTTAAGTGTCTGAGAGTACCCCATGGCCAGTCAAGCTGACATAAATTAGCCAGCACATTGCAGGAGCTGTGTGGGCTACTCTGCCTGGCCCTCACCCAATGGGAAAAGAGCTGAGTTCCAGCTAGGAACTTGAAGCTGATGGCCCCATTTGGGTCTGGGCATTGCCAAAGATTTCACTGTGCCCTGCCATTCCATGACTGGTGGGAAGCTATGTAGGATGTCTGCCCCATCTCACTCTTGGAAACACTTTTCCTCAGTATGTAGTTTCTGTAGCTTATATAATTTTGGTGGAGGTCTTTCTTTTTTAGGAAGAGAATAGTATGTGGCCTGAGGCTTGTCTTCCTGTCAAATCATGGAATGGTCTTTCTCTGAGAAGGACTGGCTTAGTCTTGCCTGGTAATACTGGGATGGGATTCACTGGAGGAACCATTGCTCTTCTCTGGCTTCAAGCTGTGGGTGACCCATGAGTTCATTCCTTGTGCACCACCCTTAGTCACTACCTGCTTTCTCCTCTCTGCTACACTCATCAGAATGGATCTTTTCAGTGCCATAGCTTAAAGATTAAGTGACCTAAGGTGTAGACAGAGGTTTCTGTCACACCAGCAGCTCCCAAATAAACACACCGAGGCTTAATTAGAAATGCTTGACCAATAACTCAGGCTTATTACTAATTAACTCTTATATTTAAATTAACCAACATTTCTTACCTATTTTATTCCACATGGCTTGGCACCTCTTCTGAGTACAGCACACCCATCTTGCTTCTCTCTGCATCTCCTGGCAACTCCTGACTCTGCCCTTCTTCCTCCCAGCATCCTCTTAGTCTGACTGTCCTGCCTATACCTCCTGTTTAGCTATTGCTGATAAGCTTTTTTATTAACAATGAGAGCAGTACATGTTTACAGTATACAAAGATGGTTCCCCAGCCCCAAGCTTAGTCACTCATGTATGCCACACTACCCACATTTGGTTGACTCCACATACAGTGACCAAATGTTCCTGCCTACCAGAAGCTTGGGGCTGCAACCTGAGGATACACAGTGACATCATGTCCTTCAAGAAAAATGCTGTCCTAATCTGTTTCCTGATGGTCCAGTGTCTCCCCAAGTCTACTAAGAGGAAGGTTCCCTTTCAACTCAAGGCACATATACCAACTGTGTACATGAGAATACTGAGGGTGTCACTCTGGACAGTTTCTTGGTAATTCGATTATAGATAGGTAAAATGTCGCTATCCTTATGGGAACAGGAAATCCAGGGAGTGTTGGCATTGGGTATGGCATCTACTTTGGCCATGGACTGCCATTCGGTGTTTATATAGAGGGTGATGCAGTGGAGAAGGGGAGTGGTTAATCTCTGTGAAGTGTCTAGAGAAAAGTTACCTTTACCTCTGTGATGTGTCCAGAGTAAAGGTTCCTTGGAGGTAAAGGTACTTTGTCCCCAAAACCTGATGACATGAGACCTGGAATCACATGGTGACAGGAGAAAACTGGGCTTCCAGCAAGTTTTTGTCTGAACTCCACACTTGCATTGTAGTGTAAACACACACAAAATATACACATACACACACACTAATGATTTTTAAAAATGAAGCTTTATTTACTTTAAAATTTTTATGTGCTTATGTCTCTCTGTGTGGGTTTTCACATAGAATATAGTTGCCTGCTGAGGCCAGAAGAAGGTGGTTGATTCCCTAGAACTGCAGTTGCAGGTAGTTGTGAACTGCTTGACATGGGTGTTAGGACCTGAATTCAGGTTCTCTGAGAATACTGCTCTGAGCCATTCCTATTCAAACCACCACAGTTCACTCTCTGACTCCACAGACTTGTAGCTATACTATACTGCAAAAATGGATTTAGTCCACCTTCAGAAATCCCATTGTCTTTCAAATATCAACTCAGTTTAAAAGTCTAAAGTCTCCTTTTGAGACTAAGGCAGTCTCTTTACTGTAACCACCTGTAAAACATAATCAAAAAACATATTATATACATTCAACACACAATGGCAGGGAATATACATCATCATTCCAAGTGGAGGAAAAGGAGCATAGTGAAGAAATATTGGATGAAAGCAAAATGGAAACTAAACACGGCTCCATACCCAGTGTCACTGGGCTTAGCTGGCCCTTCCCTTCCCACTGTGCTCCCACACTACACATCCCTCTCCTGCTCCACTCCTCTGTGAAGCTCTTTTTGGCAAACATCCATGGCTCTGGCAAGTCTGACACCTTAGAGTCTCCAGGCTTAGCAATCCAGGCTTCAGCTTCAGTTTCATGCAATTACTCTCGGGGCTTCTAGCTCTTGCAGGGTCTTTCTTACCATAAACTACTGTATGGCCTCCTCAGCTCTCCTTAACCACAGAGGAAGACTCCACAACCCCTTATCCCAGGACCTTGTGGGTGACAGTTTCAAGTCTGGCTGTCTCCTTGAATCCTGTTTGCAGGATCTTTCCTTTGTTGTTGCTCTTTAGGAACAAAAAATTCCTCAGGTCTCCCTCTTACAAGACAGAAGATTAGATGAGTGGGGTCTTGCCCTGAGGACACCCTTGCTTTATTCCAGTTTGGATCAGGCTTTTCTTTAATCTCCTTATCTCTTTCAGCACAAGCCTGGGTTCCAACATTAAATCCATCTGGTGCTCTTTTTCTCTTCAAACATTTTATATTAATTTCTGTTCCACATGCTCTTTTTTATCGTATATTTGCACAAGGGTATCGTGAGTAACCACATGAGAAAGTCAGTATTAGCCTGTCTTGAAATTGCTCTTCCAAAGCAACTGTCCTAGTGTTTCTATTGCTGGAAAGAGACAGCATGACCTCCAACAAGGCCACACCTACTCCAAGAAAGTCACACATCCTGATAGTGTCACTCCTTATGCACTTATGGGGGTCAATTGCATTCAAACTACCACATTCAAACTCCCTTACTCTTCAGTTTAGCATCATGCAAATTCTTGATACAAGGGCAGAAAGCAGCCCCATTCTTTGTCAAAATATCACAAGAATGGTCTCTATCCTTGTTACTAATATTGCTCCCCTCTGAGACCTCTTGAGGTGGACTCCCACGGTCCACAGCACTACTGTCACTCCTACTAGGATGGCCCATTACGCTCAGCACTCAGTGTTCAACCATTTTCCTCATCCAAAGCCCCACTGCCTTCTACATTCCTCCAAAACACAACAAGGTCAGGCCTGTCAAGCTCTATCCCACTCCCTGGTACCAACTTCTGTGTTAATTACTTTTCCCTTGCTGTGGTGAAACACCATGAACAAAGGATCTCATAAAAGCATAGAGTTGGTTGTGTAGTGTCAGAGGGTGAGTGTCCATGATGACAGCAAAGACATGAATGGCGGGAACAGCTTAGAGCTCACACCTTGATTCACAGCCATGAGGAAGAAAGAGCACAGTGGTAATGGTGTGGATTTTGAAAACCTCAAAGCCCACACCCAGTGACATACCTCCTCCACCAAAGCTACACCCCCAATCCTTCCCAAAGGCTTCCACCCACTGATGACAAAGTCGTCAAACATATAAACCCACAGTGGCCATTCTCCCACAAACCACCACAGGGCCTATCTTCATCTATCAGACATCAGAGGATTCTCAGGTATTTGCTGTTGTAGTCAGGTGAGTCATATGGTTGACACTGTGCCTCAGTTGTACCTATGTTAGAAGTCACAAAACTGAGTCCAGGAATGCAGCTCACACACTTGCTTGAGGTCACACAGGGAGAGGGCAAAGCATGAAGTAAAATGAAAACAACTTGAATGCTATTATTTTCTCTCCTAGTTATTCCTGAGAGACACAAGCTTCATTTTTGGTAGACAAACCGAGTCCAGAAGATTGTCTCAGAAGGTAGGGTGGAACGTTGGCCACGGTCAGCACTGCTCCTCACAAGGAATTCATTTCATCGTGGCTTCTACCCTGTGACTTAGCCCTCTGGAGGGGGAGGGAGCTGATTTCTTGCTCAACAAAAGTGAGTGCTTTTCTTTCTCATTGTTACAACACTAACACCAGTGATCTAAAACTTACCACTTTCCAGGTTTCTAGAGTTTCAAGGTAATGGTGCAAATCAGAAAACCAGAGCTCCTTTTGTGTTCATTACTTTTCTCATTGCTATGGCCAAATACCTAAAGAGAAATGACTTATGTGGGTATTTACTTTGAATCCTGACTCGAGGTGATTCTCCTTTGCAGCAGGACACATACACACCACTGGGAGCAGTTTGTAGCTGTGGTAGCAGGGTGTAAGATTATTACTCATAACTTGTGGATCAGGAGGCAGAGGACATGAAGTGGACAGTGCTATAAACTCAGCACTCATCCCCCAGGAGTCACTTCTTGTAGTTCGACCCCATCTCATAAAGGGTTCTACAACCTTTTCCAACAGCAGCATCAGCAGCTGACCAAGAGTTCAAACACATGAGCCTGCCAGGAACTCAATGTGTTAAGAGTTGATTTTTGAGCATGCTTAATTAGAGCAGAGAAGACTGTGGCTAAGTGCTGCTTTTGTACCCAGAATGCACTGCTTTCAGATCTCTGCCTGCACCCAAAATGCATTGCTTTGAGACCTCTGCCTGCACCCGGAATGCACTGCTTCCAGACCTGTGCTTGCACCCAGAATACTCTGCTTCCAGATCTGTGCTTGTACCCATAATACACTGCTTCCAGACCTACAGGCTGCCTAGATGCATTGTGACATTCTTGGTCATGGAGTCACTGGAGATCAGAGCTGAGGATCTGTTGGGAGATCTGGTCCCATCTACTGACAAGGAGTTTGAATATCCCATCAGTGAAGGGCTGGCAGTTCCTAGCTGGGATCAGCATCTAGAATCCCAAGCTGTCAGTCTGGCATTGGGGGACAGCATGACAGGCTCTCCTGTGTGCTTCACTGTAGAGGAATGGCTTCCATTTCTATGTACTGAAGGAGTCCAGATCTTTCTTTCTTTTTCTTCTTTATATTTACGCATGGGTGCTCTGCATGCACGCCTGCATGTCAGAGAAGGGAATCAGGTCTCATTATAGATGGCTGTGAGCCTCCATGTGGTTTCTGGGAATTGAAATTGGGACATCTGGAAGAGCAGCCAATATTCTCAACCTCTGAACCATATCTCCAGCCCCTCCAGAGTTTTCTAAACAATGGATCTCTTCATCTATCTCACCTACCTAGCACATCAACTCATATTTTTTAAAAGTTTATTTTTAAATTGTGTATATGTGGGGTTTGGTATAATGCAGTACACATATATAATGTGTACTGTTTACACAGATACACAGTTCCATTTCCTTAAATATCTATTTTTCCTTTGGTACTTTTCGGGCAAAATTGAAAAGTTTTCAGTTTACATTTAAGGAAATTTCGTCTGCATGTTTGTCTGTGCACCACATGTGTGCAGTGCCCACAGAGGCCAGAAGAGGGCATCGGATCCACTGGGACAGCAGATACAGGTGGTTGCTGGCAGGAAGTGAAGTGCTCCTAACCACTGAGTAGTCTCTCTAGCCTTGTGCTGGGAACTATCAAATACTTCTCTGTAAGTAGCTCATAAAGTATAAATTCTGGCCCTACTAAGAGGTTTAGCACACCAGAACAGAGCCCTCTGATCTCCATGTGTTTGGGTATCTGTTACTCCACCCTCTCTCTTGGGAAACCTGGCAGTTTGTCTTTGTTCTTTCAGATGGCCTTCATGAAGATGAGGCTGGTTTATGCTTTCATTCTGATGATGGGCGTTCTTTGCTTGTACTTCAGCATGGAGCCTTTCAAGGAACTGCCATTTGTTCTCAAGAAAGGTGACGGGAAGTTCCTCCAGCTTCCAGATATAGACTGCAAGCAGAAGCCACCTTTCCTTGTGCTGCTGGTGACTTCATCCCACAA
>NW_004949170.1:1794667-1796657 GCF_000317375.1 Microtus ochrogaster | reverse complement strand
ATAATTCAGTTGGTGGCACCCAACTGAGTGTCTCATTCTCTGGGAGAGGCCAGTGGTGAAAGAAGCTTAATGTGGGGGTATCTTAAAGCTAACTGGCATCCTTTAGGACCTTTCAGGGTCCTCTGTCCCTCACTTCCCCATCCTGCTTTGGAAATGCTCAGTCTGGGATGAACCAGCTTTCTCATTCCTCTCCCCTCACTTGAGTGATGTAGCTAGGTTCTGAGTCTGTTAGCCACTGGGTACCCAATGCATCTTCAACATGAGACATGCATGTCTGCAGACACTAGCTCACCTCCATGCTAGAAGGAAACTGGGTTGTATGACCATATAAATCAGACTGAGAAACCATAGCTGAGTCTTTTTGTATAGGCCAAATACACTGCTGAAATCCTAGCAAGGGTGACATCTCCTCTGAGCCTTTTGGGACACTTTGTCTCTGTTGCAGATGTCTTGATGGATTGATGGTGGTGACCAGCTGCAGTACTAAAAACCCTTCAAATCTCAAATTCAAGGGCAGCCAGGCACAGGCATGGCCTGTATTTGTGTCCAGGAACTTTGCTGGAACCTGGACTGGTCCAAGCACCTGGGATGCAGATCATGGTGGTAGATCCAGTGGAAGGGCTCTCCCTGCATCTGTGAACCTTCCCCACCTCTTCACACTGGGTTTATCACATGGTCAGAGATCTGCTGAGTGTTTTGGTTTGGAATTTACCCCTGATGGTTTTCAAAATGGGTAAAAACAGAGGCTCATGGCCCTTCAGCCATTGCCAGCAGTCACGTAATCTTGCTCTGTATCATTGGAATTATTGATTTCCCCTGCTTTTTATTTTACTAGATTTTATGGTGTGCTTGGAGCAAAGGCTGTGACTGTGTGATTGTAAACGTTGCAATATGCTCTCATCTGAACTCAGGAAATCTTACTTAAGTCAGAATACTTTAGGGCCTCATTTCCACACATGTTCTTGTCTCTCCCATACCTCATGGGGGGGGGGGATTCTTGTGTCTGTGACATTCTTCAAAATCCTACAGCACCATGTTCTGGACCGTTAGTTCAGAATATATGAAAATCTGAGCCAGGGAAAGAGAAAGGGTGATTGTTCCTGGGTCTGTACTAGAGACTACATACACCATCAAAACCAAACAAGGTCTTCTCTTGACAGAGGGAAGCCAAGGCTTGTAACAATATTGTGGCTTTGCCATCTAGAGGATGGAAGAGCTGGCATCAGGACTTGGCAGCAGCCTCTCTGGGTCAGACCTTCCCTTTATTCATTCCTTCTTTAGCCATGTTTGCTCACTGCATTCACACACATCACAAGCAAGGTCAAGGTGAGGGTCTCCAGACAGCAGACCTGAGTGAGCTCAGTGCTGAGAAGCTGGTCGGGCACAGGTTCTCTTGATCTATGCACAGTGCACGGGAGCATAAGCAGGTGTGGTCACCTGTGCCCAGACTGGCTCTTGCATTGAAGATGGAGGCATTTTTTTGCAGGTAGCTGCACTTCATTCTTAAGGCCAAACTGGTTGTCAGCAGAGGCAACTGAGGTGACTTGGTGACTCACCCAGGGCCTGAGATGCAGTGGCGGCCCAGCCCTCAACCTTCTCCATTGGCACACCATTAACAACCTTCCTGCATGCTTACTTCTCTCAGAGGCCTGGGGCTGGTGCTACCCAAGGAGTCACCAGCATCTCCCTTTGCCCGCACAGTGCCACCTCTGTCCTGGGTGTTGGCTAGAATGTGGCTTTACTTCTTCATGGTTCTCCCTGAAACTCACGTGGCCCTGGGGCCCTCCATGGAATTCTCATAAACCTCCCATTTAGACTAGCTTTATCATGAGGTCATGTGCATTTCACATGTGCACACACAGCAGATGCAGGTGTCTACATGCAGGATCCAGGCTACTTTTATTACTTGGGATGAGATATAGCAAGTGCCTACAATCTTCTCTTTAGAGTGTGAGGTTGCCTTGATCTCTCTATTTCACAATCAGCTGCA